>NC_065527.1:38547291-38558201 GCF_006386435.1 Epinephelus moara | reverse complement strand
AGTGACTAATAACAAGATCTGTATAATGGATTGTAAAGAAATTCGTCAGGTTTTTATTTTGTAGACAATTAATCTGTATTTATTGATGGGATGACAGTACAATGATGTGTGTGGTATCTCTGCTCCTGCGCTTTCATGTGATATGCGTGGCATTTCTGTGCGAGCCTGCATTCGCGAGTAATCCATCCAAGAGTAATGTGTGTGCAAAGCTGTATGAAAGCTCTGTTATACATCATGTTAGTGTAACTTTATCATTTTTTTTCGCTGTGAAAACATTGGACTACCGACAAGTGCTTGGCCTTGTCGGAAAGCTACAATTCCGCTGTTTCACGTGATATGGTGGCTTCTCGCTATGACGCGCGGTCGCGGAGAAAATCAATAGAGAAGAACAGGTGTGAATTTGGATGCATTATGCATCATTCAGGCCCATAGGGTAGGGGGGATCAAAATAAAATCAAAAAATAAAATAAAAATCATCCAGCCACCCTCCTCCCCTGAAAAGTAACGAACAGTCCCTAAAGTGCGGTGAGGTTTGTGGGCCGTTACTGACACAAAGACAGAAATGTGAATGGCTCGTTTCTCCTCTGACACGCCACATACCTGTGTGCCGCCACTGCTCGGTTGTTCAGGTACTGGGCAGTCATGACACCAACAAAAGAGGAAATTACTGGACCTGGAGACAGGCTTGTGTGTCGCCGGTGTTGTGTCCCTACTGGTTTCCAATTTAACTGGTTTCCTTACCGAACAGCTGCAGATGTGCTGCGCCTCCTCAGCAGATTGTCACAAATTCACAAACATACACAACATATTACTGCCGATCTTAAAGTCGCAGCCCACATCTACCACAGCGAATATGCTTCTGTAAGTGAGCACTACGTACCAGCGACATTAAAAAAAAGAAAGAAAAGAAATAATAAAATATAGGGGGTGAATTCAGGTAATGTGGGACATCAGGTAATGTGGGACGTTTATGCATTGTGATGATTTAATATGGTCAAAATCAATACACAATGATCAAAACTGATCTTGAATTGTTGCTACAACACTTCTTGCCACTAAACAATGGTTTGGGTTGGTCTGACATCATCAGAGTGGGCGTGGCCTATCTTCACAGGAGGTCTGCACAGCACAAACGCTTGGTAAGTTCAGCGGCAAGTGGGTTTCAATTTTTCAATGTTAAGGCTTTTAATGAAATTTAAATTAGGTAAGAACCTATACTTCTGTTTCATAATGAAGTAGGTTAAACACTGGTTGAGAAACAGGAGAAAAAAGTGTAAAATAATCCTTTGTTTTTATGAAAACATGATTTATGTCACTGTCCCACATTAGCTGAACATGTTAGATAATGTGGGACGGCATTGTTCAGGTAAAGTGGGACAGCGTGTTATGCTTTATTTATGCTATAAAACTGGCCCTAACCCTAACCCTCCTAAGTTTTAACCTTTGTAGAACTACAACTAGGCCTACTCCATCATTTCATTTAGCTAGCTATAGGTAACATTGATAGCTATCTCGTGTTAGCTAGCAAGCAGTCAATGCTTTGTCGCGACACAAATACAGAGCACATTTAAACATAATCTGTCACAGTTGTGGGTGTTTATCAGTGTTTTCACAACGTTACCACTTTGAAAATATTCAGAAATAGTGTTTTAATCTTCTGTTTCATAAATTTATGCCTAGCAAGACTCTCGCACACACACGTGCACACACACACACACACACACACACACACACACACACAGGCAGTGCTGGGAGCGGGAACAGAGGAGGGGGGAGGGGCGAACCTCAGGTGTGTTTGTTTCTAAACAGAGCCTGCATTATCTGACTTTAAGATTTTCAAACTAATTAAAATGGGTGTCATACATAGAGTTAAACAATGCATACTATCTATTGCAGATAATGGCACCAGGAGAGTCAGGGCAATTACAGAGAAAGGCAAAGACAGGGAAGAAAGGAAAAAGGAGGGAAGATGGACGAAGAAATAGTCAGGGAGGAAGAAAAGAGTGAGACACAATATGTGGAGTGAGGAAAGGATGAAGGGGGCAATGAATGAATATGAGAGTGAAATGGAGTCAGGAAGGGAACCCAAACTCCGTTTTCTGGCCAGAGCTTGGAATGTTCCCAAGTCCACTTTACAGAGAAAGGTGAAGGGAATCGTCAGTGGATTCTCTCATGCATCCGGTAGAAAGCCCTTTCTGCCTGCTGAAGCCGAAAAAGAACTGGCCGACATGCTGACCATATTGTCTCAGAAAGGCTTCCCTCTCCGAGCCACTGATGTCAAAACCATTGTCTTTGACTATGCTAAGGCAAAAGGCATCCAAGGTTTTTCAGAGGCAAAAAAGAAGGCCGGATACTATTGGTTTCAGGGGTTTATGAAACGAAACCCCAAACTCAGTATCAGGAAGCCTGAGTCTCTCTCCGCTGCAAGGGCTGCAGGGATGAACCCAGAGGTAGTGACAAAGTGGTTCCGAGACTACGAAGCACTGCTTGAGGAATTGGGCATCAAAGACCTTCCCTCTCACCTGTGGAACTGCGACGAGTCAGGTCTGCAGGACAACTTCTCTTCCAGTCACGCAGTAGGGGAAGTTGGCAAACCCTGCTACGAAATAACAGCAGGAGAGAAGGGGGAGACTATGACCATCCTGGCAGCATTTAATGCTGTTGGGACATATGCACCAATGATGGTCATCTTCAAGGGGAAAAGAGTCAGAGCGGAGTGGCTGTATGGGTCCCCTGACAACGTGTTGGTGAAGGTGTCTGATAATGGCTGGATCAATGGAGAACTCTTCATCGAGTGGGGGAAAGCCTTCATCTCACAGCTGCCAAAAGATGACCAGCCGCATCTTCTCCTCCTTGATGGGCACAGCAGCCATGTCTACAACATGGAGTTCCTTACCTACATGAAAGCCAACAATGTTCACGTGATGAGTTACCCTCCACACACTACACATGCTCTCCAGCCAGCTGACAGAGCACTGTTCAAGAGCCTCAAACACAACTGGTCTGAGGTGGGCCGCAGGTGGAACAAGCAGTCCTGTGGCATGAAGCTTCCCAAGATGCAGTTTTTTTCTGTCTTCACTGAAGCCTGGAAGAAGACTGCAACAGTGGAGAATGCTCAGTCTGGGTTCAGGGCAACAGGGATGTTTCCAGTCAACATGAGTGTCATCTCTGCTGACTTCTTCGTACCCAGTGCTACCACAGAGAGGGCACTGCAGCCACTAGCCCCACCCATGCATCAAGGAGAAGAAGCCAGCAGGGAGGTCATGGACACTGTGGAGGTGACCATCACAGGTGGACCACAGCCTGCAAAGCTGCAAGATGCAGATGTTCCATCCACATCAACTGTGAGAGGCCAGGATGAAGATGCCACACCATCCACATCAACTGTGAGAGGCCAGGATGAAGATGCCACACCATCCACATCAACTGGAAGAGTGAGCTTCCACGATCTCACTGTGGTACCAAGGCGAGAGAGGACAACAAGGAAGCCTCGTGCCAAGCCGCCATCATACCAGTTGACCAGCCAGGATCATTTCCTCTATGTGGAGAAGGCAAAAAAAGGAAAAGAAAAAGTAAAGGTGGTCCCAAAAACCAGAAAACAAAATGTGGATGTTACCCAAGACCAGACAAAATGCACTGGCTGCCAGAAGACCTATGGGGATAGAGAAGACGGGATCCAATGTTCGACATGCCAGCTCTGGTACCACGAGTCCTGTGCCGAAGAGTATGGACTCTTTGACGATGTTACTTTCACTTGCAAAGACTGCTTCACGGAGTTGTAGGTTTCTGGACACTGTTAGTCAGGGTTGGTCAGGGTTGATAAAACTGGTTATTTCTAGCAAGATGTTCATAATTTTGTGGCGATAAAACTGTTTATTTTTAGCAAGATGTTCATGATTTTGTGGCGATAGCATTTTTTAGCAAGACACTGACGATTTTGTGGTGATCAAATTGGATATTTTAAGCAAGACATTCATGATTTTGTGGTGATAAAACTGGATATTTTTAGCAAGACGTTACTGTTTTTCTGTTCTCTTCTGTTTCCTGTTATTTCCTATTATCTGTTCTTAATTAATAAATAATTCTTAATTAATAAATAATTTCATACAAAAATACATCATGCAGTTATTAAAAATCAATGTTAGTTCAATCTTTATCACCCACTGCAGGACCTTTTTGTTTGCAGCCGAACATCCACAATACCACAGGGAGATGCACTGCGTCAGCACTCTCGATGGTGGAGCGGTAGAAGGTGACCAGCAGCTGTTGGTTTGTCTTTGAAAAGTACCCTAACTTTAATTGTTAATTGTTAATTGAAATTATTTGTATTCACCGCAAAGAGGCCTGTTTTTTAAATCTAAGAATGACTGTCCCACTTTACCAAACAAACTGTCCCACATTACCTGAACATGCTGCTCGAACGAAAGAGGGTGTCATGTTATGTTTGAAGGTGTGTAGCTTCTAAAAAAAGATTGTTTTCCCACTGAATTCAAACATAAAATGTTAATAAGGCCTAAAATGATTTAATGAAACATCATTGGAGCAAGTAAATAGTTTTTATATAAGTCTACCGGAGCATCTACCAAAAACTGTCCCACATTACCTGAATTCTATATACACAAATTTGCGTCAAGCTGGACTCGATTTCACGTCAACAAAAGACAATATAACACAAACCGCACGTCTACCTGTGTGAGCCACTGAGACTCACAGAGCGCATAGCTTTCCTCAGGTATTAGTAAATTACGACTATGACAACCTGGCAGCTAGCTCTGATGGAGACATATGAGCTCTAAGAACAAACTCACATTTATGGACGCACACTAAAAGAAATGTTGCCATGGTCCAAGAGAGGTGACGTCATGCTGTTATGTCTGTCTCTACAGGTACGCAGTGAGCGAGTTAGATCGTCACTTTTTAAACATGACAGACTTTGTCATAGTGTGCAGTGTTGTGAAGACTGTAATGTGGCACTGAATATGTTTGTAGACTCGTGGAAAAAGAACAAGAAACATTGATAAATATGTGTGGGTATTTTCAAGGCAAGCCGAGGGTAACCAGTTGTCTCAGGTCAGCCCAAATCAAAATGTTAATTGGATGCTGACGTAATTTACTAATACCTGAGGAAAGCTGTGCGCTCTGTGAGTCTCAGTGGCTCACACAGGTAGACTTGCGGTGTGTGTTTTGTTGACGTGAAATCGAGTCCAGCTTGACGCAAATTTGTGTATATCATATTTTCTTTCCTTTCTTTGTTTTAATGTCACTGGTACGTAGTGCTCACTTACAGAAGCATATTCGCTGTGGTAAATGTGGGCTGCGACTTTAAGATCGCCAGTAATATGTTGTGTATGTTTGTGAATTTGTGACAAATCTGCTGACGGAGGTGCAGCACATCTGCGGCTGTTCAGTAAGGAAACCAGTTAAATTGGAAACCAGTAGGGACACAACACCGGTAAGCCGTTATCTTGCGTTTGTCAGCTGCTCTCATGTTCCCTCCTTTTGTGAAGGTCTTGTTGCTGTAGTGTATTATCATTTACTCTGAAGCTTTGGAACAGATGACCAGTAAGGGGTCCAGGCCAAAAACATATATGGTTAGGGTCACGAAGATAGTTATGGCTCAGGGTTAAAGTAGGTGAAATCCAACTAGGGTCACCCTTGGTTGTTTGTCTGACTTTGTCTCACATTTCACAGAAACAGCGAGTCTATATAATGGGAGTAATTTGGGGTTGCCTTTCAGAGTGGTCCCCATCGGCTGAAGAACCCTCTCCAAGCATTCTAGATGCTTGATAGATGCTGTACTTCTTGTAATAAACCTTTTCTTTAAGCAAGCAAGACGGTGTCATTGGAGTCTTCTTCATCACCTTCACATCATCGCTAGTTAATAAACAACAATTTTGGCGTCACGAACAGGATGGGAAGAAGGCACAACAATTTAAATTTTCCGTTTCAAACCTCTCTATAGTATGAAACTGCTGAATAACACAATAAGAGATATTAAGAGCATAATTTTATTAGATGTTTAAAATGGATATTTCTTGACCAGGTCACCAGTCACTTCTGCTTCGTCAACGTCTGTGTCAGTCTTCTGTAATCAATTTCACCATTTTATCCACAAATTCTTTTCCATTGTCCAAGGATATCTAACCTGGAAGTCACCACCTGCTTATGTCTTCTCTACACAAAAACTTGGCAACAAACTGAGCATCCTACCACTTGGTTGGACAAGCCTCAGGCCATCGAGAAAATCTGTCCACAACTGTTCATCCATTTCAGTTGCAGCTTCCTGCATTAAAATCACATCCCTTAGCGTAATTTTATCTTCCAAGTCCACTTCATGAGTGACCAAGAAAACTTTGCCCAATTTATCTGCTCCTGTGACGGCTTTTTCAGCTTCATCAGCAGCTTTATTTCCTTGTGTAACTTTTGACACATCTCTTTTACATGCTGCACATTTAGCTATTGCTATTTCTTTAGGCTTCATCATAGCATGCAACAATTTCATTATTTGAGCATGATGCTGTATTGGAGAACCATCCGTTTTCTTAAACCCTCGGTTCTCCCCACACTGATCCAAATAAGTGACACACATTATGTACATATGCAGAGTCTGTATATATTATCACTCGCTTGCCTTCCTCTGGAGTTGGCAAATTCTCAGCTGGATCCACCGTGGCACACTTCACTAGGGTGACCTCTTCCTGCTCCAAGAGCCTATGATAATCTCTGAGCCTAGACATAGTCAATGTATATATATACCTAAATTCAAGAGATTTCTGAGACCATGACGGGTAAGAATTGTCACCAAATAACTCCTCCTAGGCTGTTGCATTCACGGGCAAAGTGGCCAAACTGTCCACCATTATAACATACTTCTGAAAATTGTTGGAAATTTGGATTAAAATTTCCTCCTCTTCCTTTCCCTATCTGCACTAGACCAAACCCTGGCTGTGTGTAGAAAACAACTGGAACCACTGATGGTGGCTGGGACGATTGGAACTGCACCTGGTTCGGCTACATTTGTGGCGATGGTTGGTTTAGTGGAGGCTGGCTCTGTATAACCACAGCCTGCTTCTTTTCCTCCTTCTTAGTATCCACCAATTGTACTTGATTCAGTTTTCTGAGGATCTCTTCATCCTGCTCTTTTTGATCATGCTCCTTTTTCCTATATAGCTCCACTTGATGGGCTATATGATCTGTATAAACACCCTTTATCATGCTTCCAAGACCAACCACTTCTGCCAGTTTACTTCTTACTGGTAGGGGCAACCCCTTCTGTATTTTGGCTCACAAATGGATTGTTCCATTTGATTCAAATCCGGGTCATTTCCTGTGACATTTCTCCACACTTGATGGGCTCTTGACACATAGGCCCTTGGGTTTTCTTCCTGTCCCAGTGGTTCAATAAGAATATTGTCAGGATGTACATTTGTCGAAAAATGTATCTCTCAGTGCTCTCCACACTCGACTTCTAGTTGCAGCAAACAGCTCTGGATCATTTACAGCAGTCCCCACATATCGATTAAGTCCCCACAGTAATTAAACCAAATAATTATACTCCATTTATTGATTTAATGCATCAACTGATCAGTCTGTTGCCAAGCTCCTCTTATAAAGCAAACTAAACGTGGATCAGCAATAGTGGCTATAAATGAGTATGCACACATTCATTAAAAACGCAGGTTTCTGTGAAAAGAGTTCGTGGATAAAACAGCACTGACCTTGATCAGACTGGATTCAGGAGCTGCCCTTGTCACAACCTCATTTGTAAAATTCTTAGAAGTGACAAAAGTAGAAGTTGTCACCATCGCTGTTATATCATTTATCCCCTTTAACGTTGTAGCTAGAGTAGTAGCCTAATTCTTATTTTCAGGTGATTATACCCCAAAGAAAACATCTCTGTTAAATGTCAGAGTCATATAAATACAAGCTGAACAGCTGTCACTGACAAACCTCTCAGTCTCTCAGACTAAATCGGCTACAGTTACTACTTACTCTTATGGGTGTGAACCTTATGCTAACATTAGCTGCTATTAGCTGCTGAACAAAAGACTATCATCGTGTAATGGCATTAGCCCTTTGACTCAAAGTATGTGTCCTGTGCTATCAGACTATGTGCGCAACTGAGTTAAGTGCCAAAAGAGTCTATCGCTGCACCATGACTCCTTCTTTAGCTCCCAGGTGGAATTTTATTACTTATATTGCATCTAACCCATTCTGACTAACTTCACCCCAGAATGATCTCAATCACCCATCTCTGACTCCTAATTCACCCAAACTAAATAATGCAGGTTCTGCTGATTCATCATCTGTTTTAATGAACTCTCTCACTGTTTGCTCCATGGTCATTCCCTAGTTATTATTAGTAATAGGCTCCTCTTGAGTGCTCCCCAAGCATGCACTGTTAACAGTGACAACCTAGTCAGACCTACTATTCATCATCAGCCTGCCTATCATCTTCATCTATCATGATTTCATTTTTTCTTCAAATAATATTAATTTCTTTATGGTCACCCAGACTTGGCTTAGCCCAGAGGACACTATTCCTCTTAATGAAAACCTCCCCTTCTAATTTCTCTTATTTATTTATTTATCTTATTTTCATTTATTTTCATTTTTATTTATTTATTTTATTTTATTATTATTTTCATTTTTATTTATTTATTTTATTTTATTTTATTTTTTTTTTTTATCCTACCAAGACCAGCAAGAATGTTCATAAGTGTTCTCCCATCTCCTTTGGAAATTTTACCACCTTTTAAATCTTCAGTTTTATAATTAACAATAGAGACCCAGTACTCTGTGTTTTAATCTATAGACCCCCAAAACTGAATTCTGGCCTTATTACTGAATTTTCTGAACTTCTGTCCCTCATCACTCAGCGCTTTGACAATATTATTATACTTGGAGGCTTTAACATCCACGTCTGTTGCCCCTCTTGCAATCTTGTTTTATGCACCTAAGAAACATTTCTCATATTAGATCTTTTTATCTTTCCATGACCTCAACAAAATCGTAAATACCCTTGTCTCCTCCTGCTTAGACTACTGCAACTTTAGGCCTCTACACCTGTCTTAGCCAGAATTGTCTCCACCGTCTGCAGTTGGTGCAAAACTCTGCTGCCAGACTGATCGTCTGTTCAAGGAAATTTGAGCACATAACTCCAGTTTTAGCTGCACTTCACTAGCTGCCAGTTACATTTAGAAGTGATTTTAACATTTTATTATTTCTTTTAAAGTTCTTCATGACCTAACTCCTTGCTTCATCACCGAGCTTTAATTCCCTACAGCCAGCTCCTTATCTAATTTTAAATCTCCTTGACAAACATATATTTATAAAAAGGCATTTTATTCCTACTAATGGCAGCAGTCTCGTGCATCTATGCTCTTGTTGTCTTTTCTCCTTCTATTTTTACTCATTCATTCATTACTGTTGTTACATCATTTTTTTTCTCTATGTTATTGTCACTGTATTTTCTCTTTTTTTTTTCTTTTTCCTTGTACATGCACCTTGTGACACCTATAATCACCTTCACAAACACCTTGTCTCCTCTACCTCTTCCTCAAACTCTCATACACCATAGGTGAATAAGAGAAAACAGACACAAAGAGTTCAGTATCTTAAGAACCCACTATGTCAATACAATAATTCAATATATGCTCCATATAGCAACATATGAAATCATAAACAAGGAACTCACACACACCCTCCGGGGCACACACTCTCACACAGACTCACTAAAAATATCCTCACTGATCTTTTCACCTCTCTTCACAGACATACATGTCCTTCTTGGGGCTCATAAGTTTCTTACCAAATTCAAAAACATCCCCTCAAAAGAGGCTCATAACTTTTATCAAAGTCCCCATCAAAGGCTCATAAGTATTTATCAATATTTATAAAGTCCTCTTCTTTGAGGCTCATATATTTTATCACTAGGAAACAAATAAATCTCCTATTCTCAACCACTTCCTATTATATATCTATTTATATATCTATTTCATATGAAATCTATCACATCAACATAACATAAACCCCATAAACCATCCCATTGCGCAATCGTTCACACGCAACCAGAGCACAGCTAAGACAGCACTTCACACACACAGGTCAATTGTTCAACAAATAATGACATAAAACAACCTCACAAAATAAAAACACACAACCAATTCAACATCCTTCCAAATGCACAAACAGCTTTCAATCCTCAATTCTCAACGTTGACTCATTCATTCTGTCCTATAGCATGCTTTTTGCCGCTCCTTTCCTATTTTCCTTTTTTCCTTTTTATATCTAAATTTATGCTACCTTATGAGGTGTAAATATTCAATGAGAGGCCATATCAAAACATAGTTCGTCAACGAATATTAAGAATAAGAGCGTACAACTGAATTTTTATTCTACACCTCCAGTTCCTTGAACTGACCTGAAATTCACCTAGTGATATCCCAGGCTTTGAGGCCCATCTAAAATCGCCTCCTTGAGGGCTTTTGTCAAATCTGCGGCATTTTCTCTTTACTTATTCCTATTTTTCCTTTATTCCTATTTCTCTTTACTTTATCTTTATCCTTACCTTATCTCTTTTCCTTATTCCTATTTTTCATACGTCCAATTGCCCTTGGGCCCAGGGTTGTTACTGTCCTTTTTTATTTTTAGCCAAATTCCTGACTATTTCTCAAAGCCTACTTTCACGCAATGACTTATATACACATGTCTTACCATTATGAAGGTACAGGGCCCACCTCTTCATTAACTGCGCATGGTATTTTTTAGCTCACCTTATCGTTACTAATCAGGCTATTCTACATTTTCTCATTACTTCACTGTTATTTCTTCTTTCCTTAGTTTACTTCAAAGTTTATTCTCTTTACTTACTTTACATTAATGTTTATTCACTATCTTTCCTAAGACAG
>NC_065527.1:38535682-38545831 GCF_006386435.1 Epinephelus moara | reverse complement strand
TTACTGAAGAAAGTAGTTCCGAGTATTTGCTTCATGTGTCGTAATGTTACTTAATTATACATTATTTTTTCATAGCGTGGGGAATGCGCAAGCCGTGTGTTTTCCACTAGAGCGTTTTGGAGTCATTTGATGGTGTAATTGATTAGTTTTGAGGGAGAGAGGGGGCTGTATCACCTCCATTTCAGCTGACAGCTCTGTCCCACCGATCTAAAAACAGCAGGCACTGACATTTAAAGGTATCAGAATCAAGAGCCCGCCATTCTTGACCTGTGTATCAATTTTCATAAGGATATGACATAGCTGAAGCCATCAAAAAGCCAAACGTATTTGATGGCGAGGGCGGTGCCATAGCGTCTACGCCCCTTGACATAGATAAAAGCTTTTAATAACTTATGATCAGCGTGGTCTTAGGGTGATCTGTACCAAATCTGAAGTTGATTGGACAAAATCTGTAGGAGGAGTTCGTCAAAATACAAGGTGTCGAAATCACAAAATCGCCACCAAAATGAACTGTTTAAATCAAAATGGCCGACTTCCTGTTTGGAGTAGACCATTGGTGGCAGAGACTTTTTTTGTGTGTCTGAGTGACATACACATATGTACCAATTTTCATCTTCCTACTCCAAAAAAAAACCCCTATGGGAAGGGTTTTTTGGAAATTTCAAGGGGGCACTATAGAGGCATTTTGTCCCCCCCATGGGTGGTGCCCCTATCAGATGCAAGAGCTTGCCATTCTTGACCTGTGTATCAATTTTCATGAGAATATGAGATCGTTGAAGTCATCAAAAAGTCAACCGTATTTGCTGGCGAGGGATCGATAGTCGCCACGCCGCCACATGGACACCATTAGATGTAGCTTCACAGTGTTCATAAGGTAGCTTCACCAACTTGTTCTGCATCCATTAGAAGTGGAATGAAGTTGATACGCTCAAGTTTGTGGCATTAGTACATGTTAAAGTAAAAACTGGTCACTTCCTGTTACCACCAAGGGGCGCTTTGAGTAATGTGGGATATTAATATATCTGGCCGTTCAGGGCGGAGCCATTATCATGTGCAGCAAGTTTGAAGCTGCTGAGATCAAGTATGTGGGCGTGAGGGTCCTTCCAAATTCGATGGCGAGAAAATGATAAATCTCAGGATGATCTGTAGTCAATTTGAAGTCGATCGGACGAAATCCCTAGGAGGAGTTCGTTCAAACATGTAAAAAATTCAAATCAAAATGGCCGACTTCCTGTTGGGTTTACGGCATGGGTCCAAGAGGATTTTTTGTGCGTCTTGGCATGTTCTATGAGCCCACCAATATTCATGCGTGTAGGTGAAATTCACAGGCGGGGCTCGAGGCACAAAATTTTCTAGGGGGCCCTATGTCGCCATTTGGCCCCGTCCACATACAACACTGCCGAAATATCAAATTTTTCGCCAGACCAAACACGTGTGCCAAATTTTGTGCGTTTTTTTAATTTGGGAAAGGGGCAAAATTTGGGATTATATTCTCGTAAGATTAATAATAATAAATAATAATAATAATAATTAAAGCTGCAAGCAGCTGTGACCAGGCCCTCGCTCTCCCGCGTCAACGCGGGGGGGCAGCATCGCGCATTACTTAAGCGGTTATGTGTAAAGTCAGAGTAAGTTAACTCTGACGTGGTGTGACGTTTCATCTTCCTACTCCAAAAATACCCCTATGGGAAGGGTATTTTTAAAATTTCAAGGGGGCGCTATAGAGGCATTTTGTCCCCCCCCATGGGCGACGCCCCTATCAGATGTATGAGCTCGCCATTTTTTACCTGTGTATCAATTTCATGTGAATATGATGTCGCTGAAGCCATCAAAAAGCCAAACATATTTGGTGGCGAGGGCAACGTCATAGCCGCCACACCCCTTGACATAGAGAAAAGCTTTTAATAACTTTTGATCAGCATGGTCTCAGGGGCTGAGGCTGTTGAGCAACCAGGGGCTGCGGGGAAATCCACAGCAGGCATGGATTGGTGGTGTAAATGTGGGGCTTACTGGCCACTTTATTAGGTACACTTGTGCAGTCTAATACAAGTCAATACAACAGCTCTGCCACACATTCTACGTTTACAAAGCTTTTAAATTTTCAGCTTTTGTCAGAAAGGTGATTATTCTACTTTATTGTTGAGGTCGTAGTGGGTGTTGTTGGTGTACTGGAGTGCAATATATTTAAAAGTGTTCCTAATATTTGTCCCCCTCAATTAGACAAAATTAGGAGGCCACCCCAGTACCCCACCACCATTCACTATGACCTCAATAATTTATTTCTAGACGATGTCAACAATAACCGAAAATGTATAAGCTTCAGGGAAAAAATCATGGTATAGTCGTTTTACTGGATTGCATTAGATTACACAGGTGTACACAAAGTGGCCAGTGACTGTATGTTACATACATACATATTTACTCAAATAGTAGCCGGGGCTACTATTAACAAAAAAATAGTTTGGGACCAGGCTACAAATAGGGGCAGGCTACTATTTGAAGGAGGCTTTAATAAAAACAAAAATGTACAAAAAAAATCCCAGCCAAATTTGAAAATACAAATACTGTATTTTTTTTAATTTAAACAGCAGAAATATTTATGTAAACTTGTCTTTACAGTGTAATGAATATTTTCTATATAGTATTACAAAGAAAGTACTGTATTATTTATAGTAACAACCTTTACATTAACAGTAAAAATAGTTTGGATGTTTTTGTAAATCACCACTATTTACTATTTACTACAGCACAGTGTACGAGTTGTCCTGCCTTGAAACAGTGAATCATCTCATCCTCTGTCCCATCTGCAGCCACCGTGATGCCACACACCTTACAAGACAACATGCCACAAATTAATTTTAAAACTAGGCTACATTCATAATAATGACTTTTTATCTCACAATTTTGATTAGGAATGGCAATTTCTTTTTTTCCATTACTGGCAAAAATGGGCTTCCATAGATAAAGATGGTTACACACCCTAAGCAGGCGTCATATGCCAGCTGTTTCCACTTGCCACACAATATATAGAACATAAGTCTTTAAGCTGGTTAATATTTTCTCCATCAGCTATCATTCTAAACAAGACTGTTGCCATACATATAACATGAATCTACCTACACATTATTTACATATTTAACAATGTCAAACACAACACAGAAGACCCAAAGCAACCACATTGACTACATCTCCCAGAAAGGCCAACGCTCTGGGAGCATGCGCGAAGCTGTCTCTAGACGGCAGCGGACATGTGAAGACACGGCCTGTGTTCACATACTGCACTAGCCTTGGACTAAGACGTTCATTGCATAAACGTCTTGAAAACGAACCCCGTTTTTCGTTTGGGGGTTCCCGGTCTCGACCAATTCACGTCTCCATAAACGTTCAAATCAAACATGTAATGTACTAACCGCATAGTCACAGATTTCACACTTACTACCAATGTGCAATACACCTCATCAACCGCTAAAGTGGTGCTGTGGCGCAGTACAAAGCCGGTGCACTCATTCATTGCAGGACGAAGAAGGGGTGAGGAAAATTTCAAGACATCCCGAGATAAAATGCATGTTTATTGAACAATAACGGATATACAAACACACGGCAACCCCCGTACAGATACACGTGCACGAAACACAACACAATGCTCTACAACAGACCACGGAGTCAAACATTAGTCCACATTAGCTCAGCGAGTGTTCATCCACCGGCATGTCTCAGCTAACATCGACCACCGAGAATGATCCCGGGAGTTAGCCGAGTGCTAACCGAGTGAGATGTGCTACACACACATTAGAGGCTGAACGCTTATAACGCTAATAAATCACAAATTATAAGTTACCTAAAGCAAGCCGGGATAGCGTGGTGAACGTCAACACACAACATATATTAATAATTCAGCCGTCATTAGCAGGCTGTTAGCAGCTAGCAGTTGTTACTCTAACGTTACTTACCAACGGGTTATGATCTCCTGCCGAAGGTCTGAATACAATGAGCTTTGCTCCTCTGTGTCTGTAGCTCTCTCTACTCGTGATGTCGTCATCTTGGGAGAAGTGAGCACTGCAGACCCGATGGTCTGCAAGACGCAGTGTGTGGACAGGAGTGTTAGCATCCATTTGTAGCACAACTAAGTTAGCCACAACTTCAGCATCTCACCGTCCGACAAAGGCAGCCTGTAGAAAGCTGTAACGTTACGGGGTGTTGCGCGACATCCTGTTCTTGCGTTTGGGAAAAAGGCCCGTTTATTTGAGCACTCCAAAAACTCCGGTAACACTCCAGGGGGTAGCACGTAAAATACTCCGTCCCAAGCTCTGACTGTCTAGCGTAACACACACACTCCATACACACATACACACTTACACTACCAAGCGGGGACACGTGCTGCAACACTGACTGACAGCTGACTCCAGTCAATGGAGCCACGTTAGCTACTGTTAGCATGACCCCGGCTCAATTAGAGATCAGTACACCCATGTTTTAAGTAGGTGACAATTCAAATAGCTGGCTCACATCAGATGGTGAGTGGCCTTCGTATGGCCTTAAAACGCTACACATTAGATAATGGTATATTTACATTTTGATGCGAAAGCTGTGCTACCAACCGCCATGTAGACACAGTGCAACGGATCATAATCTGAAAGCCACGCCTCCAAAGGGGAATTGTTTCAGATCAAGGGGCGGAGTCGTGAGATTTGGAAATTTACTTCCATTCACACTAATTAGACTGCCACCAGAGTGCCACCTATTGGCCGATTTGCACCGAATTTTGCACAAACCCTCATCGGGCGTTTTTTGGACTATCAAAATTCTTTTAATAACTTTTTGTCAGGAGGGTCCACAGATGCTTCATGCAAAGTTTGGTGCAAATCAGTCAAATCGCCTAGGAGGAGTTCGAAATAGTAGGTTTCTCATTGTTCGCGATTTTGCAAATGGAAATTTAATGCAAAAGTGGGCGTGCCTTATATCACACAGTTCAGCTGAACTCAGGGAACACTGAGATATAAAGTTTCAAAACGTGCGACATGTTATGTGGGAGTTGTGGGCCAAAAACGCTTTTGCGTTGAAAATAGCGCCACCTGCTGGTCATTTTTGGTGTGTGACTTACAGGGGCCAGTCTTTACCACCCCTATCAATTTCATTTCCATAAGTGTTATGGTGTTGGCACAGTGCCAAATATTAAGTTAGACTGCCACCACAGCACCACCTAGTGGCAGATCGGTAACTCCTTTGTCAGATATCCTCAGGAGGGCATTGACAATAATTGTTCTAAGTTTCATGTGGAGATATAAAATACTTCAATTTAAAGAGCGCCACCTGGTGATCATCGCTTGACATTTTGCACAGAGCCTCAAGGGCTCATGGGGAAATAGTAAACTGAGTTTTATGTCATTCAAACACACCAATGTGGAGAGATATGCAACTCTTCCTGTTTTGTACCAAATCTGCAGGAAGCTGCTAGGCTATTTAATAACTTCAGTATTCTTTGAAACATCAAAATTCTTTTAATAAATTTTTGTCAGAAGAGTCCACAGATGATGTGTGCAAAGTTTTGTGCAAATCGGTGAAATTGCCTAGGAGGAGTTCGAAAAAGTAGGTTTACGACATTTTGCGAATTTGTGGGAAAAAAACCGGTAGGCGGAAATGGGCGTGGCCTATATCACGAGATTCAGCACAATTCACTGAACGTGTGGATACAAGGTTTTTGAATGTGCCACAAAGTATATGGGAGTTATGACCTAAAACGCACTGTCCTTGATTATAGCGCCACCTAGTGGTGGAAATTCAGGACGACAATAGATTATAAAATTTTTCGCCAGACCAAACGCGTGTGCCAAATTTGGTGAGTTTTTGGATTTGGGAAAGGGGCAAAATTGAGGATTTAATGTTCGTAAGAATAATAATAATTAAAGCTGCAAGCAGCGTTGGGCGGGACCTCGCACTCGTGCCCGTTTCGGCCCCCAGCTTATGTCATCATTGTGAATTATTTAGAAATATCAAACATATTGCCACAAACATCAGAAAATCCTTACAGAGCTGAACGTTTTGATGTTTGAATGCTTTCTGTAGCTGTAGGTATGTAGAAGTGATGTCACAATATGCAAATTAGATGAGCGTATTTACTCCTATCAGATTCCTCTTCCTATATTTTGAGGATGAGATGAGAAAAACAGCACAAAACAAAAGAAATCTACTGTGTAAATATGTTCAAAATGTTGTTTTACTGAGATTTATGAAATCCAATATGGCCGCCGCCTAGTGATGCCACAATATGCAAATTAGATGAGTTAATTTACTCCCATGACAAACTTTGGGTCATGATGAATAGTTTTCTTATTTACAGTATGCCTCTATCTCTCACCACTTTCAAGCCACAGTGTTTTGAAATGTTGAAATGAAAATGGAATATTTTCCTCAATAAACTCTGGCACTTAAAGGGTTAAAATGGAGAATATGGCCCTGTCATGTCTGCATGTAAGATGTCGACACGCACACAGATCATGTTTCTGTGAGTGTGTGTGTGACAGCGGTTGCCATGTGCACCTGGCAGAAGAGCAGAGACAGACAGAGACAGAACACAGAGAAGAGACCTGTTTTAGTGGAGATTTAACTCCTCGAGCAAGTTCTTCCCATTCCCAAACCGCTGATAAAGTTATACAGAAGATCCTTCCCATTCCCAAACCGCTGATAAAGTTATACAGAAGATCTGTTTAGCAGCAGTTGAGCTGTCATTTGTGCGTCTTTAAAGCCGATACAATAAACGGTGTAGGAGGAGTATGTTTCAGACGAAATCTTACTTTGAAAGGTCAAACAGCTCACTTCCTGTTGAAATTAGGTAATGGGTGTCAGTGCGTGATTTGTAAGTCAAACAGACCAGTTTTAGTTTGATATTTCTACGACATTCCTATGGGCTGCAGTGGCCAGTTTAGTGCACCTAGGTGGCACTTTAGGGGTTAATAATGTGTATTTGCTGTTTCAAATGAAGATTCTGCTGCTGTAATCTGTCCTTTAAAGATTGTGAGACACACAGACCAGAGAGAGCCGTGTGCGTGTCTGTGTGTGCAGCCGTTGTCAAGGCGATTAATGACTTGCCTGCACTTGAGGGGCACACACAGAGCTCATGAGAGAGCAGATCAGGAAAGGCTGTTTATAATGGGTTTTAACTCCTCGAACAAATTCTTGCCATACCCAAACCGTTGGTCCAATCAAGAAAATAAAGTGATTGTGAGAGACAGCCACTTCTCGTGAACTCACGTGTCGTGTTTTATATTTCTCGAGTCAAAAATGTGGTCAGAGGCACGAGTTTAAAATGTGTTGCACCTAAGCTGTTTCCAGAAATTTGTCCTCTGAGTTTACATGGGAGTGAATGAGAAAAAAATCGGCACTCCCTTCGCTTTGGAGCCACTCAGCAAAAATGTGTACGTGTGAGAGATTCCATGTCAACATATCTGTGAGCAGGACAAATTTTCCTACGTTTTGTGGTAAAAATTGTGTCTGTACAGTGAAAATTGTGGCCATGGCAGCGAGTTAGACAAAAGTTTTAGACGATTTTTCGAGCCCTCTCCACTCTAGCTCACAGCATTCCGTGCAATACACACCCATTATAAACTGACAATTTCTCCACTTTTGCTCATGGTACTTTGAGAGGCACAGATTAAAAACGGTAAAAGATATGAAAAAGATGTAAACATGAGTGAATAGATGAGACCTGTGGCAACATTTGAGAGTTGGAATGGAGTCTGTAGCACAAAGTATGGAGACGCTGTAAAGGCTAGAAAAGCCCAAAGATTGGTCTCTTTCTCCCCTCTGCTGCCATTCATTTCCTATGGGGCAGCTTTCGAAGATCGTCAGTTTTGGTTTCATGTTTCTACGACGTTCCAACGGGCCGTAGCGGCCATTTTTGTGTGCCTAGGTGGCGCTAGAGAGCCCATTTTGGCACTTTAGGGGTTATGATTTTCTAAAATTTTTCAGCGGTTCTGATATGCGTGCCAATTTTGGTGAGTTTTTGAGCATGTTTAGGGGGTCAAATTCCAGTTCAAAGAGGCGGCGGGAGAAAGAATAAAGAATAAACGCTTCGGCGAGGTCCTCTGCCTCCGGGCTCGGTCCCTAATAAATAATAGGCCAATAAACAGCGCGATTACAATAGGGTCCTCACGGACGACTTCGTCGTCGCTTGGGCCCTAATAATAAACAGCGCAATTTCAAAAGGGTCCTCTCGGACGACTTCGCCGTCGCTCGGGCCCTAATTAAAATGACTAATCCCAGTCTGAGGTTGCAGCACCATGTCATTAACTGAATATGATTTATAATCATAAATTTTAACTGATTTCTACATCATTCACCTGCAATCCTGTGGAACTCCTCCTTGATGACCCTCACAGGTTTATGTCCAGGGAACACAACAAAAGAGTTTAATAGACGTTTCAGAGCTAGGGACACTTTTCTCACGGCTCTGCAGACAGTGGCCTTACTGATATTTTCTGCATCTCCGATATTATACAGAAAACTCCCGTTTGCAAAAAAACGAAGAGCAACACAAAGAATCTGGGTAGATGAAAGTGCACGTCCACGGTTGGTGACGTTGGTTATGTCACGACGGATGAGGTTATGGATATAAATGATGGACTGTGATGTGAAACGGTACCGTTCAAAAAGAAAATGTTCTGGAAATGATAATACGTCAATTCTGGGCCTGTGAATAATCTCCCGACGAATGCGTAACTCCCTCCTCAGTAACACTGCCTCTTCGTCCACAGGGTCCTCCAAGAACGGACATGCCATGGTCAAAAAAAGTAGATTTAGAGCTAGAACACACTTTAGGATCCAACTTTACCTTGAGGACCGATGATCAAAGTCGCTGAAACCCGCGCGATACTAAACGAATGAATGAATGAATCACACTGCGTGTGTGGCGTAAGAGGGAGGAGACAGCTAGAAACTCGAGGTTCATCGAAGAAAACCTGCTCCCGACCAGGTTAGGTTCACAGAGTCAGTTGCCATAGTAACTGACACCGAGCTTCAGTTACCTCTCTTTCTGAAACGGGCTGGAGTTACTCTGCTTTCTCTGGTTTAAGTTACCTCCCTTTCTGAAATGGAAAACCCAGCGTTTCCCTCATTTCAGGGTTAACAGACTCAGAGTTTTCACTAAACCTGCTTTGTGAAACGGACCCCTGGTATCACGTCCTCATCTTAAAAAAACAACTGACAAATAAACAACAAAACATGAGGTCCAATGTTTAACAAAGCGCTGCACTGTGAAGTCATGGTGGCAGCATAATTGTGGATATTATCATACAATTATGGGACAATAAAAATCTGCATCACTAAAAACAAACAGCTGACATGATGTTGAGATGGTTTCATTATTATGAAATCATATTTAAGTTCAAAAAGACAAAATCACATGAAAGAAGATGATTCATAAAACGTTATAAACCAAAACTGAAACAAACCGAGTGTAAAATAAACATGGCGACTTGTTTCCCACATCACCACAACAGCTCTAACACCTGTCACCTCCTCGTCTCTTTGAACTGCGTTACCCAGAAGCTCCCTGTGGGTCACCATGACAGGAAGCCTCATTTGCAAGTCCAAACTTAGAATCCAGTGAAAAAGGAAGCTTCACTGATATGGACAGAAAAACAAGGAAAAAGGAGACCTGACAGATGAAAGCTGTGGGAGGACTGAAGGCTAATTATCAAGTCGCAGTTTAATAACGGAGACAGAGGAAGAAGAAAGGGTGACAGGAAGTTGTAATTATCACCTGCCAGTGATGGCCATGCTGAAATGGAGATGATGAAGAAGAATTATGACATGAAGAACAGAAATCCATCAGCATATACTTTACTACCACAGAAATGTTTGTGTGTTAATAAATGAGTGTATGAACTCTTATATTTATGTTTTTGTTGTACATTATTAGTATATATTCAAATGAGGTTTGGGCAATATTTTTTTCATACCTTCCTATAATTCCATCTGGATAGACAGTATATTCAATTCAATTTCAATTCAATTTTATTTATAAAGCCCAATATCACAAATCACAATTTTCCTCACAGGGCTTTACAGCATACGACATCCCTCTGTCCTTATGACCCTCGCAGCGGATAAGGAAAAACTCCCCAAAAAAAACCCTTTAACGGGGAAAAAAAA
>NC_065527.1:38526704-38531498 GCF_006386435.1 Epinephelus moara | reverse complement strand
GAGGAGAGCTATAAGTGCTTAAACAGAACCACTGTGGGTTAAGACTTGAAGTAGACGTTAAAGCAACTGAAGTGAGAAAGCAGGCTAGCAGAATTCACCAGAGCAGTACAGAGACGCTGTCACAGAAACACCGGAAATGACACAACTCGCTTACCGCAATACGTCAGCACGTCAGCTCATATATATCACTGTATTTGTGAAACAGGTGAGTTTAGGACCCAAAATTCCCAAAGGTCCGACCTAGTATTTGAATCCTATTAGTCTGACCTCCCAAAAATCCGACCGCAGTAAAGTTACATTTCAGGGGGGGACCAGGCAACTTTCCCTTTTCAGTAAACACAGAGCAGCGGTACCACTGAGAACTGAATGAATGAATGAGTGACATCATTGTACGTTTTTTTCCTGCTGTATAGCGCATGACACATCGCCACTCACTAGGCTACTGACTGGCTGCCATAAGCTACAAGCTACACACAAATAAAACATTAAGAAGTTCTAACAAATGCAAATTTTATTGCATTTTTTCCATAAGGAGGCCAACAGTGGAATTCACCACATGACAAAAGTAGACAAGAACTACCATAGTTTGAGCGCTGTCCTTGGTGCCGAACATGTCCCCGAGCCTGTTACAGGCAGCGGTTATAACAAAATCACTTTAAGCGCTGTCCTTGGTGCTGAAAATGTAAAAACAAATAAATGTCTATAGGCCTACTCAAAAACTCACTACCTCTGACATGACGAACCAAGACAGTGTACATGGATAAAAAAACAACATCAGCAGAAAAACAGAAGTCCTGCAAACCAACAGCAAGCGGCGATCACCATGGCCAAATAACATATATGTAACTAGAAAAGCACTCGGAGAGCGCAGGCCCCCGCCAAGCAGCTCGGATTTCCCGGCATTTTATTATTTTATCCACTTTGCTTCAACCGATCACCACCAAAATTCTATCATCTGTTCCTTGTCCCATTATCAACCTTTCCTGAAAATTTCATCAAAATCCATTCAAAACGTTTTGAGTTATTTTGCAGACAAACAAACAAACAGACAAACAAACAGACAAACAGACCAACATAATAAACACAATAAAGAAATAAAAACAAGACAGCTGTTGGCAACTAACGCTGTTGCTGCTGCAGCTACTATTAGGCTACTACTGTTATCCAAACTAAATTAAAGGAAGCAAAGATTGTTTAGCCTATAATTCCACATTATGTTGCCTTCTTTCCACAGCAAATAAATTATTTCCTTTTAACAAATGGCTCAGAGAAATGCCGTCTAGCAAAGTTAAATATTTTTAGTTATGAAATAGCCTCACATATGATATTCAAGGTGCATGCACACACAAGCAGGATCTCACACACATTAAACGAGACTGGAATTAATAAACAAGCAGTAAATGCACAGTGGGGGTTATTTGTTTTCTGTATCGGCGTGACCCGATGTGTTAATTGAGTGAATCCTCCGAGCCGGACACGTGTTCATTTGAGTTTGATTTAATTTAATTACACTAAAGTTGTTGAATTAAACTAACCATACCAGTCCTTTTCGTTTTTATACAATGTATTGCTGCATTTTGAAAGCAAAAAGAGTTAAGTTTTTTGGGGTTATGTTATATCAGGGGTTTCAGCTTGGCACCGTGAACCTGTGCCTCCCATGACCTGTAAAAGTAGCGTTGTCACATAAGCCTCAGTTTCTGTTGTTGGCGAATTGTTACAAGCTGATGAATTCGCTGGTCAAGGCTAGGCAAAACATTAGTACAGGTGAGATGAGAGACAGATGGATGGTTTGTCTCCAGTGCAGGAATTTCACGAGGGCCACGAGGGCCAGGGCCATGGCCCTCGTGCCCTCCTTATTTGGCCCTGTGCCCTTGAAAAAAAATATCTGCCCTAAGGCCACAGTGGCCTTGATGACCCGCCCGCACTGCCCCAGGTGATTTTGCGAATTTCTCCTCTGCCTCTTTCCTGTCAACACGGCTTTGACACCTGTGTCTATTGAGAAAAAAAATGTGATGACATTCTGGAGTATTAATGAGCAACATCGAATGAGACGATGAGTACATCACCAGTGGGGGTTTGATTCGAGCCTGGCATGAACCGCTCGGACAGGCTATAACGACAGTTTGACACCAATCTATCACAGGCCAACCAGGAGACTTCATCAAACGCCCGGGCAGGAATCGGTACCGAGACCCGGTATTAAACAACCCAAGGTAAATTTAATCAACACCGTAATAATAGTAAGCTCCGCCATTATTGGCGTTACTTTTTAAAGTTTCGGTTTCATGTGTCATCATTCTGCAGCGGTGGGGCCGCGGTGCAGATGAAGGGAATATAACTTCAAGATTACTCTAGTTAACGACAACTACGCTTGTTACTGTGGGTAAGTGCGATAAAACCTCTGCCAGCCAAGCCAATACTTTATCAATACATGTGATCAGCATGTAGAATATTTCTTTCTGCTCTGTCCGCAGTCTCTCATTCAGTGCTATTATGATTTATGATCGCGGTCGACACAAGCACATCGCGCTCGCGGTGTTAAAGTGTTAAAGACAAACTAAAATGAAAGCTGTCTGTATGTAGGCTAACACTTTATCTGAACATGTACCTGAGGCAGCCGACCTGCAGACAGTGAGTGTCCTCAGTAGAGGAGGGACAGAGAGCAGGATGAATGACTGATACTGATGTTTGTCTTCATGCTGAGATAACGTGACTTTCTTCACTCAGTATTGTGATGTCAGGAGGAATATTTATATTCCAGTGAGGTATTATTGAGTTTATATTGTGACTTTGTTGTTGTAAACATGACTGTTGCTGCCATGGACTGTATAAAACTATATCCTGTGTATCTGACCTATAAGGAAAACGTCAGGAGGTGGGGTGTGTGCATGTGTGTGTGTGGAGGAGAGGAGAGAGGGAGATGCTGGAAGAGAGATAGTGTTTGTTATTAGATACTGTTAATGTCACTTATTATGCTTCTGTGCATTGATAGCTCTTTTTATTCTGTTTCTGCATCGTGTTGAGGAGGGCCATGCCTGTGTATATATATATCTTGTTACATACACTTGTGGGTGCCTTCCTCAGCTACCTTAGCAGGTAGCTATAGCCATTGGCCAGGAGCAGATGATCACTGCTCACTAAGTGTTTCGGCCCTCAACCACAACACTCTCTGGTTGGTTGGTGGGCCGGCAGTGAGTGGCCAACTCACTGCCCACCTGCTCCTGGCCTCCAGCCTTCCTCCTCTCGCTTGCTCCAAATCCAACACGAGGCACGTTCCGCCTCCTACCCCATCCTATGGGCAGCTTGCTTCTTGCTCTGCTCGTCCAGGCCCAGAGCTGATAGCAAACCCCATGCCGACTTGGCTGGGAAGCCCCTGCACCCAATCTCCACAGGGAACAACCACGCCTGCCAGCCCTTGTCTCTGCAGTCTTGGATTAGAGGTTGGTACTTAGAGGCTTTCCTCTCATGGGCCACTTCGCAGCCTTCCTCCCATGGCACCGTCAGTTCGACCAGAATTATCTTCTGGTCTTTGGTTGACCACAGCACAATGTCTGGCCGGAGGGTTGTTTGGACCACCTCCGGGAACTGCAGCCTCCTTCCTACATCAACACTCATCTCCCAGGAGCTTGCGGCTTGAAGAATGTTGGGCTTTCTTCGTGTGGTCGGAATAGGCCTGGCTCCTTCCTTAAGGAAAGTGATCACTCTCCCTGAGACTGTGCCAGCTGGCCTCTTCTTGCCTCTCTCCCGCTCTAGTGTCAGCGAGTGAGAGGAGAACTTTGTCATGGCGCCATCTATACCGCCCTTGGGTTAAAGCTGTTTTGCACCCAGACAGTATGTGTGCCAGAGTCCCCTTCTGGCTGCAGAGCTTGCAGAATGGATCCTCTCTCAGCCCCCATGTGTGCAGATGTGATGGCGAGGGAAGGGTGTCGTATACCGACCTCAAGAGGAAGGAGATACAGTAAGGTTCCAGTCGCCACAGCTCTCGCCACGTGACCTTGCGCTTGGGCAGATCCCATTTTGTCCAAGCCCCATGGGAACCTTGTTCCACTGCCCTGGCTATCCGTTTCTCCTCCTCTCTGCTCCGGACCTCCGCCTGCACCATGTCTCGTCTGGTCCCCCCAAGATTGGAAATGAACAGAGCCGAGGCCTTGCCGATGGACACATTGGTTGCCGATGATGTCTCGCAGCTTTAGAGAGCACACTGCCTGCTCCACAGTTGCATTGGCAGCCCACTTGCATACAATATAAATATTGTATGCAAAAAAAAAAAGTAGATTGGTTGCTCGCTGCTAAAAATGTGGCCCATTGACATAATCTGGTTTTGAAATGCGGCCCAGTTTAAATAGTAATTGAATAGCCCTGCTGTAGTCTGTTTGTTTGTTAGCTATCTAACAACACATCAAAAATAATTGTAAGCCAGTCTTGTTCAGTGAATCAGTTTATCATGTACACTCAAAAAATATTTAGGCCTTATATTTAAGATTGTTTGCATATAAATACATAAACCTGGTTGTTCTATATTTAAAACACATTGGGTTTATTAGTGCTATTAAATAAATCACATTATTTAAGCAATATCACACTCGAGCTTGTGATGTTATACTTGTATATCGTCGACGATATACGAGTATAACATCACGAGCTCGAGTGTGATATTGCTTTTATACAACAGTTCAACAGTTAAATAAGCAAGGCTGATTAAGAAATGTTGAAAAATGAGGACAAAATAGATAATTTAAGTATTTTATTTGTCTTCCGCCAACAAAAATAGTTCCCTCAGGACTCTGCTGTCAC
>NC_065527.1:38503870-38524224 GCF_006386435.1 Epinephelus moara | reverse complement strand
CAAAGTAAACATTGCAGCGATGTAGTCAATGTTTACTGACAGTTACTTATATCTTGTCTTTTCACTTTATTAAGATCAGATTCTGCAGGTAAAATTACAATAATAAGGTGACTTGACTTGACTTGACCTATTACAGGACTTGACTTGACTTGACATAACCTGTAACTTGACTTAACTTGACTTGCCCAAGAAAAAATGACTTGGGACTTACTTGAGACTTGAAGGTTAAGACTTGAGACTTACTTGAGACTTGCACATGTGTGACTTGGTCCCATCTCTGTCAATAACATACTGTATATGGGGCGTTGGTAGCGTAGTGGATGGTGCCGGCGCCGGTGCCGGTGCAGAGGCGATGCCTTGATGCAGCAGTCGCAGGTCATTTGTATATGAAAACAATTGTGTCTGTGCATGAAATTGCAGCACAAATATGTATTTGCAAGATAGAGTGAAATAAATTATGATGCAGGGAATTTCTGTTGATGCAGGGTTTGAGTTTCCCAGGCTAACTTGTCTTTGATGCACATGTTGAAAGCACCTGTAGCTTTGTTCTTTTTGTAAAAAAATGCCACACACAACTACACGATAGCCCTTATACACCCAAATATTTTCTCTCCAGAGAAGAGGTCAAAAGTTCAGCAGAAGGGGAAACAAAAACAAACTGGCAATGTTGATAAATTTGTCTTGGAGCTTATGCAGGTGCAGTCAGTACTAATGCTATAAGTAAGCCTAACAGCTTCCAGATCATTTTTTCTCGGGCAAGAAGGCAAGAAGGTCATATTCACTGCTTCAAGCATCTGACTGTGATGCACTTGGAGAGAGAAGATGGGGAGAAATCCTCTGCGCTTGAAGAAGAGACATCTTCTATCCAAGATGAGGACACATTCTCTCCTGAAGATGAGGGGACACTCCTCAGAAGATGATAGCATCACCACTGATAATGAGGAGTACCAGCCAGCGCCTGATCCCTCTTCCTCAGGAGGTGAGGGCGATACAGACACAGCAGTCGAGCAGCTGATGGCAGAGACAGAAGAACTGGTGGATGAGTGAATGTCTCGTAATGGGAAAATTATGTGGTTTCCCACTGCTGAAGAGATCCTGCACTACAATCCAGTACCCACCGGTGCCACCCCAGGGCCCACCCTGTATGCAGTTGCCCGCATCAGCAACTTGAGGTCTGCCTTTGACCTGTTTATAACAGAGGACACTCAGCTACTGTGCACCCACACAAACCTGCATGGGAGGTGGAGGTGGGAGGATTGGAGGGATGTGTATGAAATGGAGATGAGAGCCTATATCTGGATTTTGATTCTGGCTGGCGTGTATCGCTCAAGACATGAAACAACATGTGGCATGTGGGATGGCAAGACAGGATGAGCCATATTTCGTGCTACGATGTCCCTCTACCGCTATGCTCAGATCAGCGCTAACATCTGCTTTGATGACAGGCTCACCTGCCCGGGATGCTTCATGGACGATAAGCTCGCTGCATTCTGTGTCCTGTGGGTAAAGTGGGTGGCTTGCCTCCCCTTCTTGTTCAATCCAGGGATTAATGTGTGTGTCGATGGGCAGCTTGTTGCATTCAAAGTTCATGACCCACAGCCCACCAGCAAAATGAGGAGAAGGTGCAAACTGCTCCAGCTGTGGAAAGTGTGTCTGCAAGGACCACTCTACTGTGGTTTGCACATCCTGCCACCCTTGAGCACACATGTAACTACACACACACACACACACACACACACACACACACACACACACACACACACACACTATTACATATGCTGTTGTTGTTCTCTTGTTCTCTATAAAAAATAATTTTCTTCTTGTTCAAAGTAAACAAATACTGCTTTATCTCTCAAATCAAATTTAAAGGGTTAAAATTCTGAAATTTTATGAAATTTTGGATTTCATGGTCAGGACTGATTCTAATTTAAACAAATAACTGTTGAAAGCAGAAAATAATCTCAATATGTGGTATTTTTATTGCATTTTGTTAAAACAAACAGTAAATGGCCATTTTTGGCCACTAACACGGCAAGTGGGAATTTTTGTCTTTTTTGTCACTCACTACTCAAAAGAAGTAATAATGCAAAAAAATCTTTGTTACTGTTACTAGTACTGACCTGCAATGATGATTAAAAGATATTAGGTTGCATCAATTATATGGTGAAAAAATGACAACTTTCTACCTTTTTACCCTTAAAAGTTAGTGGTAATATGTAATCTAACTGGTATTTAAAGGGTTAAAGTTCTTGAATTGATTAAAATTTTGGATTTCATGATCATGACTGATGCCAAACTAAACAATCTAAGCAGTGAAAGTCGCAAATATTTTCAGTATATAGTGTTTGTATAGCATTTTGCAAACACAAACAGGAGATGGCTGAAGTGGGAGTTTTTATGTTTCTCTGTCACTGCACAAAAAAGTAATTATGCATAAAAAACACTGATACTGCCAATTATTGACATACATTTAGCTGCAATTATGGTTAAAAAATAAATCAGGTAGCATGTATTATTTGACAAAAAAAGTAGTGATTTTATGCTTTCCTCCCTTCATAAATCATTGGCATTATGTGATCTAACGGGCATTTAAAGGGTTCTAAAAACAATGTTTGAACATTCCACAGGTAAACAGGTTAACTGGTAACAAATGATGGTATCATTAGTAGCTTAAAAAGGCTCAGGTGTTCACAAGCAAGGATGGTCACTTTTTGAAAAACAGTGGGGGCAAACAGTTCAACAGTTTGAGAACAACTATTCTCAAGGCACAATTACAAAGAATTTAGGGATTTCACCATCAACAATCTATAATATCATCAAATGATTCACAGAATCCAGAGAACACTCTGCTTTTAAGGGAAAAGACTGAAAACCAACACTGAATGGCTGTGACCTTTGACCACTCAGAAGGCAAAAACTAACTTGATTGTATAACGGATAGTACAACATGGACTCATAAACACTTTGGAAAAACATTGTCAATAAATACAGTTTGTAGCTTTATATACAAATGCAAGTTAAGACTCTACCCTGCAAAGCGAAAGCCATATTTCAACAACATCCAGAAGTGCTGCAGACTGCAGACTTGTTTGGGCCCAACCTCATTCTGAATTTGAATGAAATTTTGGTTTTCATGACCAGGACTGATGCAAATTTAAAAAAAAATCAAGTTGGTGTAAGTGGAAAAATCTTAATTAATATATATTAATTTTATAGCATTTTCGGAATGCAAACGGGAGGTGGCCATTTTTGGCCATGAACACACTGAGTGGGAGTTTTATCTACTTTGCTTTCCTTGCACAAAAATTACAATGCACAATAATCAGTGTTGTTGTTTATCTGTTACATATCTCTGTGTTATTAAAAATACATGAAAAACCAGTAGCACTGAGAATATAGAAAATGGTCACTCTTGAGGTTGTTTTCCAACAAGTGCATTGTGCAAACAAACTGGCATTTGAAGGGTTAAAAAATTAAAAAGGAATGGATATTTTATACTTATGACAAGAACTGATGTTAGTTATGCAGTAAAAGTAGCAAAAAACATAGAAAATGTAAAAAATTACAGACTCATTCAGTGAGTGGCCATTTTTGGCCACAAACAGGCTGAGTGGATAGTGATTTTGAACAAAGCCAGAGGGTTAATGCCTCAATAATTTTTATGACTTCACTGATTACTCATATTATACACACACTATTGGATACTGTGAGTGTGTGTGTGTGTGTGTGTGTGTGTGTGTGTGTGTGTGTGTGTGTGTGTGTGTGCGCGTGCGGTAAAACGAGAGAACATGAAAATAAATTAAAGTTTGGTGATGAAGAAAAATGACACTGTATTATTATAGATTTCACATTCAAACGTCAATATTTCATTTTATTAAGTGACTTTTTCTCACATGGCTTCACATCCACACTCATTTTATCAGATTTCAGATTTATTTCAGTTAGTCGACTCTTGATCTCCTAGCAGGAGGAGAGGGGATGGGGAAGATGAGGAAGGAGCATCAAACATGAACATTTAATCTGTAGCATTAAGCTCTTCCTGGGGGGCTATCACTATCACTATTTCACTATTACTATTACTTTTTATCA
Organism: Epinephelus moara; assembly: GCF_006386435.1. Lineage (NCBI taxonomy): Eukaryota > Metazoa > Chordata > Actinopteri > Perciformes > Serranidae > Epinephelus > Epinephelus moara. Next base: position 38,520,135 of record NC_065527.1, on the reverse strand, counting down.
TTATATTTATTACTATTTAAGTTCCAAATTTTAACTTGCTCACAAAATATTTGTTAGGGATAATTTACAAACTAGGTGGCTGAGTCTGTGTTTTTTTTGTACACATCATGCATCCTTTAACACATTAATTGTTATCAAAAAAACAAAAGTCAGCTGAGTTTAAAGTGAAAATCAGCAACTTCCTGCCCATTGTTGGTGACAAGTAATTTAAAAAGTATAAGAACTAAGACAAAGATGTTGGGGCATTCAAAGTTTTCTTATATGTGATCATTCAGCTGCCAAATACAAAGAGAAATTATAGCTACTGCACAGCAATGGTCGGGGCCGGGCAATTTTAGGCAAAATTAGGCAATTCTGAGCAACACACACACTAAAACAAAGCATATCACAACATAGAAGTTACATCATATAATTATGGCATGCCCTTCAATTTGTGGATGAGTGGCTGAAGTGATCAGACCCATAATATACAAAGGAAAGAAAAAACTCAAGAACAAGAAAGTAAGAATAACATTAACTGCTAGCAATTATGAACAAACTGGCCTGATCTAGCTTAAAGCTAAACATTATCCATGGTGACAAAGATGAAAACATTTTTTAAAATGTAAAAGTAGCTATTGGATAGACTCTGCATATTGACTGATAGCTAAGCCAAATAAACAGGGAAAAGTGTTGATAAAGAGTATTTGTCTCTCCACGAAACTGCCTGGATCATAATTATTTTAATCTTGGTAGTCTCTAATCCACATAGCATGATGCCAGAACATAGGACTTTCACATTAGAATGTCCGTTGTGCCTTAGCTGAGGCTTGAACTCACAACTTCTGAGACTGAGGTCCGTCTTCTATCTCACTGAGCTAATTGGCAAGTGACAGTTCATGTGTGGCTTCACAAATTGACTAAGCCAAGCATCAGGGTGCCAGACAGTAGCCATCCATTCCATGCAAAAGCAAATTTCAAAGTGAAAGTTCCAAAGCTGTAGCACATATGGTTGATTTGTTATGAATTTTCAAAGTTTTGAAATTTAGAGGCTTGCTGTAGCGCCACCATCAGGACTATTGTCTTGTGTTTCCAGTTGAGGACATCTGGCATGGGACTGGACCTTTATGAAAAGCTTGGGTAGATTTCTCATATGGAAATGTTGCATGAGCTAAGGCTTGAACTTGCAATCTTCAACACCAAGAACCATCCTCTATCTCACTGAGCTAATTGGCAAACGAAAATGTCCCATGTAGCTTCACAAATTGACTAAGCCAGTCACCTGTGTCCAAGACAGCAGCTGTTAGTGTGTAAAGGCAGATTTCAAACGGCTGTCAAAAATGCAGTTATTAAGACAAAAATCTGAAAATACACAAATTGCATCTAGACAGCATGGGGATGTTGTTAATTTGTTTTTAACAATGATTGATTTGCTCCATAAGTGAAAAACTGATGTTTAAAAATGCCATTTTTGCATTGACTCCAATTGTTCGCATGAGAGCGAAATTCAAAATGCTGTAAAAAAAAATTCAGTTTTTGAGATAAAATTCTGATATTTTCCAAACATCATCTACCCTGACTCCAAAATTTTGCCATTTTTTTTAAATGAACATTGAAAATGTATTTAGCAAGAATTTGCAAGTATATGTTTACAGTACCGTTTACAGTCAAACATTTTGATGCACTGTAGGCTCAATTTTCCATAAATCAAAAATCTGTGTGGATCGTTTGTGTAGGACAGTCTGAAGATGCTCTGTAGCAAGTTTGGTGTCAATTGAGCAAAAATTGTGGGAGGAGATAGGTTTAAGAAGTTTTACAGTTTAAAAAAAAAAAAAAGAGTGATGGACTTCATAATTTGCAATAGGTTTAAATGTACAAAAGTTTCGTCAGTATTGGGGCTACATTTTGGTTAAAGTTGTGAATCTGTAGCACATATGGTTGATTTGTGAATTTTCAAAATTTTGAACTTTAGAGGCTTGCTGTAGCGCCACCACCAGGACTATTGGCCTGTTTTTGCAGCTGAGGCAATCTGGCGTATGGGAAGTATGATTTCCTGGGAAGAAGAAGAAGAAGAAGAAAAAGAAGAAGAAGAAGAAGAACACGCAGGATAACAACAGGGTCCTGGCAGCTTAGGCTGCCTGGCCCCTAATAACACACACTAGTGTACTATAGATTGGATACTATAGATGGGATGATGGAGTTTACTATGACTTTAATTATTTCTTACAGACTTACCAAGCCCATATTTTTAGTCCAAAATTGTAACCTGCAGGACATCTGCAACAAGAGAGAAGAACAGGGCAGAAGCGGACGACAGGCCAACATGATAAAGAAGTGAGAATACATGGAAGCAATATCCTTTTTGAGAGAAGGTAACATTATCATATCCAGAAATGCACAACAGTATTGATGATGTTTATAGCAGATGACACAGTATCAGTACGTAACTATGGTAACCGCGGTGCAAAATTCAAGACGAGGGCAGAGGTATCTCCAGTACCAGGTCGGGCACATATATATATATATACATATATATATATATATATATATATATAAAAAAACGGGTTAAAATGAACTACATGTGGGCGGGCAGCAGGTGAGAACAAAAATATATNATATATATATATATATATATATATATATATGAAAAAAACGGGTTAAAATGAACTACATGTGGGCGGGCAGCAGGTGAGAACAAAAATATATTTTTTATTTTTCAGAATAAAACAAAGTATATGTGTAATATTTTGACATCTAAATCAAAGCTGCAATTTCTTTTATTTTGAAAGTCAATGACATGAGTCAAACGTTTGACCACCAAAGTGGAGGACTCCCACCATCAAACTTTGCACCCCGAGGATGAGGCGGCAGCCTACATGGAGTTCAAGACACCTACGGAGGATCCTTTCGACGTTTTATGGTGGTGAAAAATGCTATTGAAATGTCCAAAATATATTTAAAAAATGGTAATAAAATAGTTGAAAAAATATTGATAAAATGTCAGAAAAATATTATCAAAATGTCAGAAAAAATGTTAATGAAATGTCCAAACATATTATCAAAATGTCAGAAAAAAACGTTAAATGTCTGAAGATTAGTAATAAAATATATAAAAAAAATTGATAAAATGTAAAAAAAAAAAAAACATTATTAAAATTTTTGAAAAAAAGTTACTTAAATGTAAAAAAACCATTATGAAAATTTCCCAAAATTTTTTAGTAAAATGTCTGAAAATATGTAAATGAAATATTAATGCAATTTCTGAAAAAAAGGTTAATAAAATGCCTGAAAAAATGTGCAGTGTAGGAGCAAACAGCCTTCCTAAACTCTCCAGATTCTGGACTACAAGTAAATAGACAATGAGAAGGTCACAAGCGAGGGTCAAATGTTTATTACCCTGCCCCCGAGCTTACTCCGGTCAAGAGAGATGCCCCCTTCTGACATCCGGGTGCCCAAAGGGGGTTAAAGAGTTCTTTTGAGGTACTTCAAAGCTCCTTCGGTCTATACGTGTACTCCGCTTATATTCACGGTATTTTAATTTAATTTTAATTTGTATTTTTAATTGAATGATAAGAACCGAGTTTGACCATAATGGGAAGAGTATGTGTCCATCGTGCGTAACGTATCAAAGTATGCAATCTCGTATAATAAAAAAATATAAAATAATGGGCTTATTTTTTTTTTTTACTAAGGGGCCACCTAATCAGACCTGCCCACTTTGGCCGGTTCAAAACATGTGCGCTCTGGTGCGCTTCTTCTTGTATTCCTCTTGTATTTCTTCCTCTTGTATTTTCTGCTCTATTGTATTCTTGCTCTTGTTGCTCCTCTTCTTTTTAGTATCTTAGTCTCTCCTGCCTTTATGTTTTGCGTATGCTCTTTTGTTTTTTTATTTTGTCTACTTGCTTTTGCCGTATCTCATGTTTTAACCAGTTATTTTTCTTATACTTGGTTCCTACATAACTCTTTCGTGCTCACGATCAAGTTATTTTAAACTTTTATATTTAGCTTATCCAGTTCTCTTTTACCTTCAGTGCCTTCAGTAACATTATACTTGAAGTGACGAAGCCAGCTGACATTTTTATACATTGTTATGCGCGTTAATAGTAACTTTGATAAGAAGATCGAACGGGGTCAGCCCTATGTTCCCACAGCCCAATGGTCCCACAGCCCTATGTTCTCACATTTCTAAGAATTTTTTTTCACTGAAAATTAGGCCCTATGTTCCCACAGCCCTATGTTCCCACATTTCTAAGATTTTTCTTAAAATTAGGCCCTATGTTCCCACATTTCTAGGACATTTTCAAAAAATTGTGTTCCTACATTTAGGGTTAGGGTTAGGGGGGATAATAGGTTGGGTGTAATTGGCTACCAAATTGGGAGAAAGGGGGATAAAATCTGATACAAATTTATGAAAAAGGAAATGTGGGAACATGGAGCTGTGGGAACATAGAGCTGTGGGAACACAGGGCTGTGGGAACATAGGGCTGTGGGAACAAAGGGCTGTGGGAACACAGGGCTGTGGGAACATAGAGCTGTGGGAACACAGGGCTGTGGGAACATAGGGCTGTGGGAATATAGGGCTGTGGGAACACAGGGCTGTGGGAACATAGGCACGCTCCTGATTGAATGGCCAACGAGATTGTTTTCAACTTTATTATAAGCAAGTAATCATAACCAAGTAGACAAGTACCCGTTTGACCTGCCTCTTCACACCAGCTTCATCGAAACCAGCGGCTGCCAACCACTTGTCACAGTGGTTCTGCTGCAAAACCCAGAGACTTTCTGCAGCTTAAGAGAACCAATGTTTGAGGGTCACCCAAGGGACGTCACCGTCAGGCTCACCGCTCCTCCACCACTCTGTCCCAGCCGGTTTCATTCTGCTGGGAAGTCTGGGAGCTGCCAAGCGACAGTCCGGGGCCCTCCAAGAGAAACGTCTGCCTAAATCAACGCTGCTAAGAAAGTAGGAAAATAATTTCTCTAACTCAAGGCCGCCGCTGTGTGGTGAAGAGTGAAGTCAAACAGGAGGCTTAATTACCCTGATCTCAATTTAGGTTTCATTAGATAAATGATTTTGCGCATCCCTGCGTTCCCAATTTATCTATAGGCCAAGTCATACTCTCTTACTATCACCAAACTAAACTCACACGAGTGTTACCTCTCATTTCAATCCATCTATATAGATACTGTTGATTTTGTGTTATTTCATATAATTATCATTTGCTATTCATTTATTCAGTTGTTACATATCTAGTTAAATAAATCTTAATTTATCTCCATGTCGTTGTCTGTGTATATATCTTTTGGACAGGAGCTGAGATCACTGTATAGAGAATTCATAACCCAGATATCGAGATTGATTCATTATTGATAAGCGTGCTGACGAATTAATAAGTGGCTTACGCAGTTATTAATTTGATTAGTCGCTTCCCTCATTAGGAGGGTGGTGCCTCAAACTTTATTACAAGTGCAAATATTCTCTGAAAGGTATTTCCCCTACAGCAGCCAGTCAAAGAATGTGATAATGTGAGTGACTGTAGCCTGTGTGTGTTTAATCATGGGTGCGGGTCGGGTCACATGACTTTTATTGATGGGTGGGAGTCGGTTCTGGTACTGAACTTTACGGGTATGGGCGGATGCAGGTTTTCAAAAATGGACCTGTGCAGGCCTCCAGTGAAGATAAATGAGGGGACAAATGTGTCTTTTGCCGCATATGATGAATTTTTGCAACAAATAGAGCAACAAACCACATTGGACACAGTGTGAAACGTTTCTGTGCAAAACTATTTTCATTGGATGACGATTATGATGGCGATTATTTGTGAGCCTTATGATGATAAAAAAAAAAAACACTTTAAAAAGAGATGTCCCATAGAGCAGTGGTTCGCAAGTGGTGGGTCACGGGTCCACTTTGAATGGACAGCAAGTGACTCGCAAACATGACAAGTTTGTGAAAAAATACACTTTCTTGAAGTCATGGTCAAACGCAAGTATTACCCTGAATGTATTAAGCTGCGTGGACCTTAAACTAATGACTAAGGACAAATCTGGACCCTGTGGCTGGACCAGGTGGGAACTACTGTCATGGATGACCGACAGAGATCCTTGTTTGCTTGATCCTGTTTAATTTGATCTACAATCCCAATTCCAAAATAATTGGGACATTGTGTAAAATGTAAATAAAAACAGAATGCAATGATTTGTAAATCCTTTTTGACTTCTATTCAAATGAATACAGTCCAAAGATGAGATATTTAATGTTCAAACTGATAAACTTTATTGTTTTTTGTAAAATAAACACTTGCTCTGAATTTGATGTCTGCAACACATTCCAAAAATGTTGGGACAGGGGCAACAAAAGACTGGGGAAGTTGTTGAATGCTCAGAAAAACCCTGTTTGAACATTTCAAAGTTAAACGGGTTAACTGGTAACAAATGATAGTATCATTTGTAGCTTAAAAAGGCTCAGGTGTTCACAAGCTACGATGGTCACTTTTGAAAAACAGTGGGGGCAAACAGTTCAACAGTTTGAGAACAACTATTCTCAAGGTACAATTACAAAGAATTTAGGGATTTCACCATCAACAATCTATAATATCATCAAATGATTCAGAGAATCCAGAGAATTCTCTGCATTTAAGGGACAAGACTGAAAACCAACACTGAATGGCTGTGACCTTTGACCACTCAGAAGGCACTGTATTAAAAACTAACTTGATTGTATAACGGATAGTACGACATGGACTCAAAAACACTTTGGAAAACCATTGTCAGTAAACATAGTTTGTTGCTTCACATACAAATGCAAGTTAAGACTCTACCCTGCAAAGCGAAAGCCATATTTCAACAACATCCAGAAGCGCTGCAGACTTCTTTGGGCCCAACCTGACTTTGAACATTAAATATCTTGTCTTTGGACTGTATTCAATTGAATAGAAGTTGAAAAGGGATTTGCACATCATTGCATTCTGTTTTTATTTACATTTTACATGGAGTTTTACCATAACAGCATTCATTCTTTTTGCAGCAGAAAGGTGAGGCTTCTGTCTTCCCCATCATCGGGTTGTCATATTAAGTTATCTTACATGTAGGGGAAAACTGGTGACAACGCACTGTGGCGCTTGCATTTACCCATAATGGCCGTGGTAGATTGTTGGATAGATCCACAATAAAAACCCTAATAGCTAGAACATTAATGCTTTCTTGTGGCAGAAAGCTAAGGCTTCTGTCTTTTGTGTCATCTTGTACATTCCTGATGATGCCATTACGTTAAATTACATTATGTAGGTGCAAAACCGTGTGATAACATGCAGTGGCGCCAGAGTAATGAATGAGTCTATCAAAAGGCCTTTTCACTGATAAAAACGAGCATATCCCAAAAATTAAATAATGTATGTAGTTCAAGTTACTTATTAAGTGTTAAGAAATTTTTTTTTTTTTTTTTTTTTTTTTTTACAATTCTACAGTTAGAGATTGTTTGGATTTTTTGTATTTTGTAAAATCTGAAAAAAAACATGTCAGTACTACACAATTTTAATAATTTAATTACGTATTATGGTTTATTGATTTACATAACCTTTAAGCTCAGGTTGTACAGATTTTAGAGATATGAAGCATTTGAGGATAATACAAGAACTGACACTGCAATAAGAAAAATAGCTATGTAGGCACTGGCGTACCATTTCTATTGCAGAGTTCAAAGGGTCAGCAATAGTCAAGTTTCCCTCAAAGCTAATGCTGCTTATGACCAAATTTCCAGAAAATGATGAAAAGAAAATGTGAATGAAAGCTGTGACCATCAAATTTTGGTTTAAACTGTTTCGACAAAGTTTTAATGTCCTTTTTACATTACGGTGTTTTTATTCATTTTTATACTGCTTATAAAAGCTTAACCTCCTGCGACCCTGCGTCCTCATATGGGGACATAACATTGTGAGTTTGCTGACCCTTTAGCATTTTGCTCAACTTAGACCTGTTGTCCTCCTTTGAGAACATTCTTTTGTGCCATTTAATGGAAGCAAAATTATAATAAGCTAGTACATTTAAAAACAAGATAGAAGCCATCTCTGCCCAGTTATGCCAGGTTCAGACCACACAATATCAACCCGATTATAGCCTGATGCGGCCAGTGTCGGCTTCAGATTGTGAATGACAATGAGTGTTTTACAAGATAATCCATCGTTTCATCTTGTGTAGTATGTCATAGTAGACGACAACCGATGCTGCATCTGGGAAGCCTCACAACATCCTGACAGAAAGTCTAGCATGTTTGATTTTCTTTTATCTTCAACGACTTCTCCTGTCACAGCCGTCACTTGGAACAATGGAAACACAGAGCAATCTGCTTTGGTGGACAACTGTATGTTACCACACAGAGTAAAAAGGAAAAATGATGGTGTGAAACAGCAGAAGCACTTTATCAACCCGGTGAGTACTGCCACCATCACGCTAGCAAAGAATATTCTTTGTTCATAATGCAGGATATAAAGGAATAAAATTCACAGATAGTGTCTGTACCTTTACTCGTCACAACTGCAGAGGGTACCAGCTTCATTTGAAACACACTACATTAGAAACAGGCTGTTATTTATTATTCCCTCTGTATTTAATATTTTTACTTTTAATCCACTCCCGTTTGCCTTGATAAAGTTAATGCATGGCGCCGTCATTTCAAACTCAACACTTCCTGTATCCATCTAAAATCAAAAGACCCTTATTATTTTGGTTGAAATTCTTGTTGAGGATTCAGTGACTGTCATAGTTTGCATGCAGTACTTCACATGTAGCTCCTCCCATCTGGTGGCACTTTCACCACAATAACTAAATAATTTTGGCTGGGACATGAACAGCCACAGTGACTGAAATAATAGTAAGAATAATAAAAACAGTAGAAGAATAACCCGATGACATCACACACTTCTTGAAAAACGACAAGCAATGATTGGTCATGGACCAACGTGTAGTCTGTCATGTCTGTTGGCAAAGTCACAGCAAGATTTTATGACTCCATAATTGCCTAATCTGACAAAGTGACTGTTGCAACAGACAAAAATGTCATGTAGTCTGAACGCGGCATTAGTCTGCAGAGCACGTCCAACACATTCATGCTGTGGCTGTAAGGAACACGTCAGAGGACGCCAGCAGCAATTTAGACCATGAAGTTAACTGTGTAATTAACTACACTTAGACATTAATTAGTTGATGGAATATAAGATATGCCACATTAAATTATGCCTCATAGTTACTCAGGTGGATTTTTTTGTTTATAATCATACTAATTGCTCTTATAGTTATTGAGTCACTTAAGTGCAGCTGTACACACCTAATGTTCACAGACTGTAATTATTAGAATATATGCACACTTATAGTTCAGTGTAATTATTTCCATTAAAAGAACATTAATCATTGGATTACGTGTAATTTAACCTGAAAGTGTATCAGTTGTAACTGTGATTACTGACCAGCCCGGCAGACAGCAGCATCAGTGTGTTATTGATAGCAACATAAAGCTGCTGTATATGTAACAGCAGGTCCACTTTGTGTTATTGATCAGGGACATAAATCTGGTTCAGGGTCGACCAGAGAATCCTGAGGCAGCCCCGACCAGCCACTCGCTGATTAATTAAACCTTTAATTTCCTCCTTAATATGCCTGTATTGATCAGATGGCATGTGTGAGTGTGTGTGTGTGTGTGTGTGTGTGTGTGTGTGTATCCCTCATACATCATTAGTGAGCAGTGTTCAGTCTAATTAATCAAACTCCAGTTTCAATTAAAGATGCATTATCAGGCATCCACTTTCTTCTTCATCTTCACTTCCATTATTTTCAACCCTTTTTAGCTCATTATTGTTTTATGCTTTATTAAAGTTTTTATCAATATATCTGCATTATATCAAATGTTACAGTGGAGCATTTGCTTCAATCTACAGCCTCTCACCCTTTAAATATTTCTCTTAAGAACTGATAATAATTTGACTCACACACAGTCCATTTAATGGCTTTTTATAGAGTTTTCAAAAAACTCTGTTAATTCCATCTCTGTGCTACAGCATGTGGTAATTTTTAAATTAGTATCATTAGAGTAATTAATATTCATGAAATCTTTGAACTCTTTGCAGTGGTTGCCAGGTTTTCACTTCCTGTTTAAAGACTTAAGGCAGATTCATTATATCACAGACCTTCCCCATTTCTCAGTTTGTACATGTTCGACTCCCTTCTTCACCTCCTCTGCTCGTGTCTTAGTCCTGCCCATGGGAGATGCGAGCAGAGGAGGCAAGGAATTGCGGAGTTGAGGAAACAGGCATTTAACAAAATGAGACACCCTTGCTTCAGTGCCATCATTTTATGTAGTAAATAACTAGGTTTGGAAACAAAGACCACCTCAAACACATCCCATTTCTGCCCAAAAGTATTTAAGTACATCTGATACACTCTCTTTCTCTTCAACGCATTTCTCACACCAACAGATCGTGCCCTTCATGTGTAACCACAGGCTTACCTCAAACTAAAAGTAAGACAAATGCTAGCTTTGATTGTATCAAATAATCAACTCACCACGGATCCAGAATTGCAGATCAATCCGGTGGACAGTCTCCAACACGTCCGAGGACAAGGAATTCCCTTCGACTGCAGCATCAAGCCAGGTTCCAACTCCACGCCACTCCATTAAACGCCACGCCTACGGAACTTTCACCATCTAGGGATCCTTGTCAGAGACATCCAAGTCTAGGTTTGCCATCCGTGACATCACAATGACTCCACCCCCTTGAGGGCAGCAGCCAGTACCATTCGCTCCCACTAGCAGGGAGCCAGGTCATATCGAGGGCTGAGAACCAAGAGGGCGTAAGTGACATTTCGGTCAAAATTGAGTTATATATATCACCTGAAAGCTCTTGATGAGCTCTTTATACTGACAAAATTATAGAAGTAAAATATTAATACATTTAGAGTTAATAAACAAAAGCCAAAGGTCTTAACTGTGAACATACAGAAGCAGTTAGAGCCAGAAGGGCATAAGTGCATTTACGCCCTTTTGGCACTGAGAAAAGTATTATGGGCAAAGTCTGAAGACAGCACATAAGTCAAAATAGCTGACACAGAAAAGTGGTGTTTAACACTGAAGAGGTATTGTCACAGTTATTTCAAACACCAGAAATAAGTTCTGAAGGTAAGTTTTAACTCCACATTGTTTCAGTAAAGTTATCCTTTAGCCTTTAGCTGGCTAGTTTTGCCTTTAGCGAGCAGAAGCTAGTTGCCTAACTAGCCTACTAAACTAGTAGCCTATTTCAGCATGTTTAGTTATTATAAGACAGGTGGAGGGGGGGTAACTATTATGGGGGAAAATTCTGCAGATCATTACAGAAACAGTTTACATAGTGTGTTTATGTATTATAGAAAATTCCGTGAGTCAGACTGATGAGGATAAGTTTTAACAGTAGACGAAATGTGCCTGTTTACAGTCCACAGGGATACTACACTCTTGTTAGGATGGCAAGGATAAACAAGCCATATAATGTGATAGAGCTTGGGCATAATGCCTCACTTCATTTCAAGTCTTTTTTACAGCACACAATGGGAAACAGAACCAAAGACACTGAGGGAGATGGTGTCTGCTGGCAGAAGATAAAATGGCTGCGCTACACCAAGGAAAATCCCAGATCTGTCCTATTTAAGTATGAACTTTGTGGTGATGAATTCTGCATTCTTGAAGTTGGGATGCAGGAGACAACATGTCGTCAGATACAAGCAAGCACTGAAGCCCCGCCCTCCTGATTCCAAGATGGCAGCATGTCCTTTGTCTCTGTCATGTGTCTGTTTGTTTTAGTGTTTTTTTTAGTGTTTTTTAAGGATTTTTACCTAAGGTTTTTGTGCTGACGAATGGCCAACTCTCAAAGGTCTGTGAATTGTTTTATGTTTTGTCTGCTTTGGAAGGCTGCTCTGCCCTGTACGCTCTGGCCTGCTCGTTCTGCTTGTGGATTGGTTTGCTAGCCGTGGCTTGCTCTGAGCTTTTTGGAACTGTGAGGTGTGATTGACTTTCTGCCTGGGGCTGCTGTGGCGGGGCTCGAGGTTGGTCCTGGATTACAGCAGCATACAGCAGTTTTTTATACACTGCTTTGGGGCCTGCGATCCACCTCACCCATCCTGCACTGCTTCTGAGGCCTGTTCCATCCACCCTGCTCTGCAGCCTGAAGCCTGCTTTATCACCCTGCTCTACAGCCTGCGGCCTCTCCATCCACCCTGCTTTGCAGCTTGAGGCCTTTCCATCCACCCTGCTCTGCAACCTGAAGCCTGCTTCATTACCCTGCTCTGCAGCCTGCGGCCTCTCCATCCACCCTGCTCTCCAGCCTGAGGCCTTTCCATCCATCCTGCTCTGCAGCCTGAGGCCTGCTTCATCAACCTGCTCTGCAGCCTGCGGCCTGCTCCATCCACCCTGCTCTGCGATACACCGCTTCCTGCACGCCATTTTCTCTCCTGGGATTGAACTCTGTGCAGGTACTATGCATTCTCTCTTCATGGTCCTCATCGCTACTGTGACTCTCTTGGACTTTGGGTTAACTACCTACCATGGGGAGTGCACACCAGCTACTGTGCTTTCTCCCCCAATTACTCCAAACCCTGAAACTAATAACTTGCTCAGTGAACGAAGTGAACAAGTGCTGACCCATTCTTATATGGATCCTTTTATTTTTGCACAATGGTTATGTCTTGTTTGCACCTCTGTCTTAGAATCAAACTTCATATTGTCCGATAAGTCTCTTGTCATGTTGCATGCTAGACTACACTCTAAAACAGAAACACCTAGCAACCTTGAAATTACTAGGAAAAGATTTCTGTTGTTTATTTTACTTTTGATTTCTGGTATCCAGCCTAATCCTGGTCCTGGTACCGCTATTTGTAACACACCTGCTGAATTTAAGGATAGGACCGGGCTAGGTTTAATCCATCTGAATATTCGTAGTCTGCCTTCAAAGATTGATATGCTGCATATCTGGGCAAAATCAACTGATGCAGATGTCATTGTTCTGTCTGAAACGTGGCTTAGCAAATCTTACTCTGATAAAGCCATCTCCATTAAAGGGTATAATGTATTTAGGGCCGACCGTCCCAAGAAAGGGGGCGGGGTTGCAATTTATTGTAAATCAAAATTTAATGTAAATGTCCTGCAGTCCAAATCAATTAGTAAACAGTTTGAGTTCTTAGCCATAAATCTTGAAATTTCGAATGGGTTCTTCATCACTGTTGTGGGCTGCTATAGACCCCCATCAGCCACTGCTGAAGCGCTAACTTCTCTGAATCAGCTTTTAGCTGACCTGCACTATAATGAAATAATATTAACCGGTGATCTCAATTGGGATTGGCTAAATTCTAAATCCGATGCCTTCAAAGATTCCTGTGTTTCATTAAATCTTACACAGCTCATTGAAAGCCCCACACACCCCAATTTGAAGTGTCCTGACAAATCATCTTTAATTGACTTGTTTTTGACTAATGCTCCACACAAGTATCCTATGTCAGGTGTCTTTGCAAACGATATAAGTGACCATTGTGTGATTGCTGCAGTCAGAAATGCCAAAATTCCAAAATCCAAACCTCGTATTTTGATAAAACGTAATATGAAGGCCTTCGTTGAACAGGGGTTCTTCTATGATTTATATAATACTAACTGGGACCGTATTGAATTAATTGATGATGTAGAGACTGCATGGCAATTCTTCTCTGAGGGTTTCTCTTCCCTGCTTGATAAGCATGCTCCCTTCAGAAAATATAAGGTCAAGGGGAGGGATAATCCCTGGTTCACGTCTGACTTAGCCGATTTACTGCATAATAGAAATCTTGCCTGGGCTAAGGCCAGAAAGACTAAGTCTGAGGCAGATAAACTTATATTTAGGCAACTCAGAAATCGTTTTACCTTTCTTATCAAAAAAGCAAAGTCCAGTTTTTATCTTTCTGCAATAACGAAAAATTTAAACGACCCTAAAAATTTTTGGAAAGTGATCAAATCTATCTCAGCCACTGATAATCATTGCGAACTCCCATCCTGTATTGTTAATGATGCTACTACTGTAACTGACAGGGCTACTATACTTGATAGTTTTAATAATCATTTTTCTGCCTCTGGTTCCCTATTCTCTAGGTCTTCTTCCACGATTGCTATGCCTGCCCTTGATCTTGTGTCTTCTGCCCTAGATGTTGGTAACATGTCTCTAGGCCATATCTCTGCTGGTCAACCTTCCTTTGTTTTTAGGTTGTTCTCAGTGGAAGAGGTCCATAGAGCTCTTCTCTCTCTCGACATTTCTAAATCTGCAGGCCCAGACCACTTGGAACCATATTTTTTAAAGCTAGCTGCTGATTTTATTGCCAAACCTCTCCAATATCTTTTTAATCTTTCTATCACTACGAATTGTATTCCTGAAATTTGGAAAGTTGCTTATGTCCTTCCCCTTTTGAAAGGAGGGGACCCTACTTGTTTAAATAATTATCGACCTATCTCCAAGTTGTCCATCCTGTCGAAGGTCCTCGAAGGTCTAGTAAATGACCAGTTGAAGGATTTCCTTCATACTTACAACATTCTTTCCCCATATCAATCCGGCTTCAGGAAACAACATAGTACAACTACAGCCACCCTCAAACTCACCAATGATATAATAGATTGGCTGGATCATAAGAAATTTTGTACAGCTCTCTTTGTTGACCTTTCTAAGGCCTTCGACACAGTCGATCATTCTATTCTGAAACGACGACTGTTTGACATAGGTTTATCTGAGCAGGCCGTTGGTTGGTTTGATAATTATTTGTCAAATAGAAAACAATGTGTTTATTTTGAAGGCAGCTCATCTACTCTGCTAAATGTTTCTACCGGTGTGCCTCAGGGCTCAGTTCTGGGCCCGATTTTGTTTGTTATTTATGTAAATACATTGGGCAGAAACATCCCAAATGCCAAATTTCATTTTTATGCTGATGACACGGTTATATACTGTTGTGGCTCCACTCTTGCCGAGGCCCTTGGCAACTTACAGATTGCTTTTAACCTTGTGGAAAGTCAGCTCATTGAATTAAGACTTGTCTTAAATGCTGCCAAAACTAAACTGATGATATTTTCCAATGGCAGGGAAGTACCTGTGTCTCCTCCCAGCATTTTGTCATTACAAGGGTGTGAGATTGAACTTCTGTCCTGTTATAAGTATCTCAGCATTTTAATTGATGATCGGCTTTCTTTTAAACCACATGTAGAAAACCTGGTAAAAAAATTAAGACTGAAATCGGGATTCTTTTTCCGCCACAGATCTTGTTTTTCTTTTTCTACCAGGAAAAAGCTGGTTGCTGCCACCTTCCTCCCTGTACTTGATTATGGCGACCTCTTATATATGTATGCCCCTGCAAATTGTCTGCGTTCTTTGGACACTGTGTATCATGGTGCCTTAAGGTTTGTCACTGGATGTAAAGCCCTCACTCACCATTGCACTTTATATGCTCGAGTTGAGTGGCCATCTCTGGCAGCACGCCGCTTTATACATTGGCATATTTTTATTTATGAAGCCATCTTGGGTCTGCTCCCCCAATATTTATGTAATTATTTCTCTAAATCCCAAAGCAATTACCGCTTGCGTTGTAATGAGTTTTATGTATTAAACATGCCCAAAGTTAATTCTGAATTTGGTAAGCACTGCTTTAAGTATGCTGCACCTGCTGCTTGGAATGCACTGCAGAAAACTCTAAAGTTAAAGGAGCTCATCAACCTTCTATCTTTGAAAACTCGTGTGAGAGAAATTGGAGCAGCTTCATACCGCACTTGTTCTTGTTTTAATGTGAATCCGGAGTTTTAGTCCTGTTGCTTCTATTCTGTAATGTATTTTTTCTCTGTTGCTGTGTGATTTCTGTGTGTCTTATAATTGTTGCAACTTTTCTATGCTGCTGTCTTGGCCAGGCTTCCCTTGAAAAAGAGATCATTGTGTCTCAACGGGACCGACCTGGTTAAATAAAGGCAATAATAAATTTTCACATGCAGTTGGGCCTAAAAAGTTGAACAAATCTTAACCAGGGATCAGTGCACTGAAAAAAAAAAGACTTGGTCACACTCTGCACAAATGGCAGTATCCCCTGCTCCTCTCTGGACTTTTACCAGTCTTTGAAGGTTTCTGAATCAAAATGAGATTTAATACATCATCGAGATCATATTTCTCCTGTTTTAGCTTCGCTGCACTGGCTCCCTGTAAAATCCAGAATTGAATTTAAAATCCTACTGTTAACTTATAAAGCTCTAAATGGTCAGGCTCCGTCATATCTTAGAG
>NC_065527.1:38498443-38503223 GCF_006386435.1 Epinephelus moara | reverse complement strand
GTTTTTCCTTATCCACTGCGAGGGTCATAAGGACAGAGGGATGTCGTATGCTGTAAAGCCCTGTGAGGCAAATTGTGATTTGTGATATTGGGCTTTATAAATAAAATTGATTGATTGATTGATTGATACATAGTAGCAATTAAACAACTATTAATGTAGATTATATTCAGTTTTTAATAATTTGTTCATTTTGTTCACATGATTAGTTTAGTCAATGTCATTAATTCATGAATACTGTTGCGCATATTCCAAATATTTGAAAACATATTAATTCCTATTGTCTAGTCCACTGATAGTATGGAATCAGACTTCAGTGAATTTAAATGATCATTTAAATGAAATGTTTAATAATTAAATTAATTCTTAAATTATCATCGATGTTCATTGTATTGTATCATTGTAATTGCTTTCTGTCTATTCTGTCGATGGTATAACTACTCAAAAATAAATAGCATTGAAATAAATAATCTAATATAAATATGTTTTAATGAGTTTTATTATGTAAAAGTGACTGTTCTTTTAAAAGCACATTCATATTCTTTTCTGCTCATGAAATTATCAGATACACCCATGTTATATCCAAATGAACTGAAAACCTTGGTGCCAAAAAGGCGTATGTGAATATTTTTGAAATTTAGAAATGTAGAAAAAATATTTTTTTGACTAAAAGATAGATTTTAAAAACAGTACAAAAAGTACGAACAAACTATGGTCATTTTTTGTTTTGGCTCTCCTGTAAAGTTGGTGAAATGTGACTTACGCCCTCTTGGCTCTCAGCCCTTGATATGGTTTCAGGTTTTAAGTTACTCATTGTCATGCAATTAAAAGGAAACAATTGTTCTCAATCTAAAATCTCAAAATCTCATGTTCGTTCTACCAATGCTCATTTAATACATTTCAAAGGAAACTGCTCAAGTAGCCATTGCTCTTTTTTTTTCATTCATGAAAAAGGAATAGAATAGAAGAATAGAATAGAAATTTATTGTCATTGCTACAGAAGAAAACAATGAAAAACAGTTTGGCAACTGCAGAATTGCAGCAGCAAGCATCATATATACATTCATTCATAAATAAAATAACAATAAAAAGAGATTACAGTTTTTCTTGATTGCTTTGATGCAGCATTCAACTAAAAATCCACATTTTCAAAACAGTTAACACACAGGCCGAAACAGTGGCACTCATGATCAAAATGACACATTTTGTTTGCAAAAGGCTCTAACCGTGCCAAAACATTTAAAATATGCAACAAAAGCAAATTTTGCCTTCAAACAACACAACTTGCAAACAAGTGTATGAGCTCTTCCAATCAACCATTACACAGTGGACAACAAAATACAAAATACAGCACTCAGTGCGAATCAGTGCACCATTGCTTGTCATTGTAGCCTATTACTGTACGTAGCTTTCATGCCAGTGCCATTTGTTGTCAAATTTGTCTTCTTGCAAAGAATTGGATCCAGAATCAGAAATGCTTTGATGCAAATTTTATTTCCATTGATTCTTTTTTTCAAACTGTGGCTGAAAACTAAAATACTGTAAATATTACACAAAATACATGTAAACCAAAATAAACTGAGGGCAAAATCTTCTTGCATGCCTTATCCAACCTTGACATTCCTTTGCACCTATTTCTTGGGCAGCAGCAGTCATTGCATTCAGCAAGGGCATCTGCTTATAGGGACGGTGATCATAAACCTTCCACCTCCAAGCACTGAAGAACTCTTCTATGGGATTCAAAAATGGTCAGCCTGTCATGAAGTGCATTCAGGAATGTTATGAGGCACTCGGTGTTGTATGGGCCAATAGTGGGGATATGGCATAGGACACCATCATTGGAGATGGCAGCACACATGGTTATGTTGGCGCCCCTCTGTCCTGGAACTGTGATAGTGGCCCTGTACCCAATGAGGTTCCTTCCACGTCTCCTCACTTTACAGAGATTGAAGCTGGCTTCATCAACATAAATGAAGACATGATGTGCCCCCTCAGATTCAAGCTCCATTATTCTCTAAGTAAAAAAAGGCAAAATGACAATGAAAAGTGACTCCAGTTGACTCTAACTGCATGATATGACAAGGCATTACAGTATACTGTAGTAATGTTTCCTTACCTCCACATATTGGCATCTGGCCTCCTTCACAACGTCAGAGTTCCTTTGAAATGGAACTGTATAGAGCTGCTTCATGGCCATGTTCCTTTTAGGATGCGGTCAATGGTGGTCACGCTCACGTTGTTGATGTTCCTAAACATACCCTGATCTGCGATCACTGCTGCCCTGATTTCACGCAGCCTTATGGCATTGTTTGCCACAACCATGTTCACAACGGCTGCCTCCTGCTCAGCACTAAAAATTCTCCCTCTACCACCAGAGAATGGTAGCCTTTGGATTTGTAGTGTAATGTACTGATTTACTGAAGTGTTTATACTGTACCTTTAAGTTGACTTTTAAAAGATACGTGTTGAAGCAATGTACTCTGTGCAACTGACAAATCACACACTGGGTTATTATTTCATGTATTCTTATGAAACACATACACTCATTGAGCACTTAAGCATTGTGATAAAGAAGTACCTAGGATTCACTGTGCATCATTTCTAAAAATAGCATGGAGGATGGGCTCAGAAACACTGGTGGAAAGTTAGGGGAATTCCAGCTTGTCCTGATATGACCCTAGAGGAGGCGGGCTTAGACTGCCCAGAAAAACATTACACGGTGGAAGTGGCTCCAAGGGAGAAAAGGAGAGAGGGGATACTATTATGTACGAGTGCAAATAAAGAGGCGGCCATCAGGGGGAGACAGGAGAAATGTGACACCGTTATGTTTCAGCTCCAAGGGGGAAGGATTAAAGAAAAAGTGGAAACTCAGCAGAAATGTGACACCGTTACGATCAGCGCCAAGTGGGAAGGATTAAGAAAAAGACAACTCAGCAGAAATCTTCACAATAAAAGCGGGTGCGCAGACAAAGAAATTCCAGTCCTGCTCCGGAGCTTGACTCATTGAGGTGTGATGTGTTTGTTGCCTGCGAGCACATTAAACTCAGTTGCATCTGATTCTACGTGTCTCCAGTGATTTTTTTTACCTTTGAGTATTTGAGTTTTTGATATGTAATAGAAAACAACAAAAGTCCGTTTGAGAAGAAAGGAATGAGGTCGCGAGCTTTCTGGCCCAGCTCCAGACCTTCAAACTTTTGTTTCTACATTTTTTGGCGAGCCAGCGTAGGAGGGCGAGAAGGTCGGATCCTAAGATCGGGGGCACTGAGCTGCGCATCAGACATATACTGTAGGTGGCCACCAGATAAGGTAAGCAGAGCCTTTTTCTGCCTAAACCGGGTGCGTCTGAGGTGCAGTGTTGGGAGCCGCCCAGGTCGGAGGTATTTGACAAATTCCTCTCCTAAAGAACCTAAAATGTGATGTAATAATTACTAGCTAATAACACAACATTGGAACATAGTTGATATATTGCTGGAGACAACTGAATCTAGTGCAACAAAGAGTGACCTTGGTGTGTGTGTGTGTGTGTGTGTGTGTGGAGGCTAGAGAGATAAGCAGGCAGAGTGAATGTGGGGGAGTGAGTGTGTGTGTGTGTGTGTGTGTGTGTGATGTGTGTAAGAAAAAGAGAAAATGTGTGTGTGTGAAAGCTAGAGAAAAAGAGAAAATGTGTGTGTATGAAAGCTAGAGAAAAAAAAGAGAAAATGTGTGTGTGTGAAAGCAAAAGAATGTGTGTGTAGAGACAGTACAGCACGTAAAGAGAATAAGAGAAACAATAAGAGATAAAGATACATAAAAGCATATCTGTGGTTACCGCTGTTTTCTCACCAACATACCTTTACGCTTGTAAAGGCAGGTGTTGTGTCGGAAGGCAGGTCTGCGCGAATGGAATGCTAAAGATAATACATAAAAGCATATCTGTGGGTACCGCTGTTATCTCGCAACGCCTAACGCAGGATAGTTGTGTTAGAGAAGCAGGTCTGCACGGACAGAATGCCAAAGAGATAAGATAAGAGATAAAAGAGATAAATATCGCTAGGAGCCCTGAGGGGATTGCGGTAAAGATCGATCAAAGTGTAAAAATTGTAAACATTATAGGAGAAGATAGAAGTTGTTGTGAATAAGGTAAGATAAATAGACGTGTGTAGATAAAAGACTGAGGACATAATAGACTAACGACTGGACTAAGACAGGGAGCGTAAGAGGTAGATACGTGTGTAGATAAAAAGACTGAGGACATAATAGACTAACGACTGGACAAGGACGGGGAGCGTAAGAGGTAGATAAAGGGTGCACACAGCCAACAGAAGTGGGCTTATACAAGAAAAAACAAAGCTTTGTAAAACAAAAATGTAATACTTCGGTTCTGATCTCTATTGGTTTAAAGGTCATTACAAAGAAAATTCTTTTGACATTTTGGTTCCTGAATGTTTTCATCATAATCTGGTATCTGTGTGTTTGTTTTATGTGATTTGTTTTAAAGGGTTGTTAAATGTGGTAGTTATTAACAGTGTCTCAGTGAAACAAAACCAGACAAGGGTAACCTAAAGGTGTCAACAAATTGTCTGGGGACTGGAAACCTAACGGTGCCAACAAAAGTCCATATGTTTCACTGATCGAACCAGTTGGTCGGGTGAACTCCATACAAACTGGTTGGCTGTTAAGGGGAGAATATAAAAAGGAAATATTTGTTATCTTAATTTAGCAAGTAATAAATTATAAATAAACAAAATAAGTGATAAATATAGCTTTATAAATAAATAAAATAAGTAATAAAATAAAGAAAAAA
>NC_065527.1:38493055-38495503 GCF_006386435.1 Epinephelus moara | reverse complement strand
TCAGCCTGCCCCCTCCTCGCACGCTCTGGACCCAGACCCCTTCACCCTTCCCATCCTCCCCTCCGGACTCAGCCCCTCACCCAGAGAGCTAAAATAAACCTTTTGGACTCAAACTGTTTCACTGTTCTGTCCGCACTTGGGTCCTTGCAGCTGCCCCGTAACAGGCTTGGTAAAAGCCGGAGTTCTGGTCAAAACTAGAAGTCCCTGCAACACGCCCATTTTTCCAAATCAAGAAACCAAATTCCTCAGATTATCGTTTAGTGCACAACCTAAGAGCAGTTAATGCAGTGGTGGAAACAGAGACGCCACATGTGCGAGAATCACACACGTTGCTTTCAAACATACCACCCGACACACAGTGGTACACAGTTATTGATGTGTGTTCTGCTTTTTTCAGTGTATCGCTACACCCAGACTCTCAATATTTGTTTGCATTCACTTATAAAGGTCAGCAATATGTCTATTCCAGAATTCCTCAGGGACCTTCAAATTCGCCGTCGATCTTTAACCGAGTGTTGACACATGACCTAGCTAATTTGAACGTGCCAAGCACTGTATTACAATATGCAGATGATTTGCTTGTCTGTAGCTCTTCAAAAAAACAATGTCAAAAAGATTCCATTGCAGTGCTCACAGCATTAGCAGAGGGGGGACACAAGGTCAGTAAAGACAAATTGCAGTTCTGCCAGCAGTCTGTAGAGTACTTGGGCAGACAGTTGAGTGGGGATAAAAAGTGCATTGCCCCATCTCAAATAGAGGCAGTAAGTAAGGCTCCTCAACCGCAGACGGTGGGCCAAATGTTGTTTTTTCTCGGCATGACAGGATACAGTCGGCCATGGATTTGTGACTATGCTATAAAAACTGCTCCATTCAGTAAGAGCAGCAGGACAGACCAACAACACAACACAGCTGTCCTGGACGGAGGAAGCAGAAGGTGCGTTCCACGCCTTAAAAATAGACATGCAGTCTGCTCTAGCGTTAGGCACTCCTAACTACTCCAAGCCTTTTCATCTCTACATAGCAGAGAAATCTGGGTTTGCGTGTGCCGTCCTGATGCAAGACACACCTACAGGTAAACAAGCACTAGCATAGTACAGCACTAAGCTTGATAACATAGAGGCTGGTTTGCCTCCCTGTTATCAGGGGCTAGCCGCAGCTGTCTTTGCATTTCAAAAAGCATCCTCGTTAACAATGGGACATCCTGTAACTTTGTACACCTCTCATCAGCTTCATGCCCCGCTGACAGGTCCCAGATTCGTTTTGACACAGGCCAGACACACAGGATATGAGGTCATCCTGTCCGCTCCTGAGCTCGACATTCAACGATGTACCATCATTAATCCGGCCACTAAAATGGTTCTACCCACAGAAGGTACACCACATGACTGTCTTCATGACAGACAAATTTATGCGCGCTTGAGAAGATTTGCACAATCAGCCCATTTCAGCTGACCTCACATTGTTTATTGATGGCTCCTGTTTTCGGGACGCCACAGGCAGTCATGCAGGCTATGGAATTGTACAGCTCAACAACGATCAGGATTTTGTGACTATACAATCATGTAAACTTGCTCAGCCCTGCTCTGCCCAGCTAGCAGAGATAAAAGCTCTAACAGCAGCATGTAGAGAAGCAAAGGGAAAGTCAGTGAATGTATATACAGATTCAGCATATGCATATGGAGTGTGCCACATCCACGCAAACATTTGGAAACAGAGCGGGTTTCGCAGGGCAGACGGCACCCCAGTCACACATGGGGAGGCCATTGTTGACCTGTTGGAGGCTATGCTCCTCCCCAAAACTCTAGCCATAATCAGATGTCCAGCCACCCAAAAGACTGATTCGTTGATAGCCAAAAGTAATAACCTAGCTGATGTAGCAGCCAAACAGGCAGCAATAGGTGAAGTAATGGCACCCCTATTAACCATACAAGACTGTGAACCCCTCACTACCATGCCTTCTCTTATAGCCGCGCAAAACAGAGTAAGTGAGGCTGAAAAACGACTGTGGATCAAGCGTGGCGCCATCAGAACACAAGCACAGGGGCCAACAAATGGTCTCTGGCGAGATAGTCATGGCAATTTTGTACTGCCAACCCTGTTGCTGTATTTGGGCGCATGGTAGTGACCATTGCGCATGGGGGGAGATCCTACGGAAATTGCAAGCAACATGGTGGTCACCATTCATGGCAGCCACGGTAGATAGAGTACTAAGCGAATGCGAAACTTGCGCGAGATACAACATCAGGAAAGTTTTTACAGCCCCACTGGTGCATATACCACCTCCAGATGGTCCTTTCAGACACCTCATGTTAGACTACATAGACATTCAATTCAATTCAATTCAATTTTATTTATAAAGCCCAATATCACAAATCACAATTTGCCTCACAGGGCTTTACAGCACACGACATCCCTCTGTCCTTATGACCCTCGCAGCGGATAAGGAAA
>NC_065527.1:38471325-38490724 GCF_006386435.1 Epinephelus moara | reverse complement strand
CCAGTTTGGTCAATCGCCAATTCCTTTCAAATTTTCGCGATATTTGTTTTAACTTACGGGTTTGAGAGTTATACCAAGGAGCGAACTTTCTTTGCTTTTTTAACTTCTTTTTAAGAGGAGCTACAGAGTCAAGTGTTGTTCGCAGCGAGCCTACGGCGCTATCGACAAAATGATCAAAGTCGACAAAGTAGACATGGGAGCACAATCCAGAGTAGGAGGAATGAAATACATCTTGGTAGTCATATGCAGATACAGCCGATGGGTAGAAGCAACAGCCACAGCCCGATCAGATCACAGAACAGTTGCAAAATTCCTCTGCCGAGAAGTCTTCCCGAGATTTGGGATGCCTTACACCATATCATCAGATAACGGAAAACAC
The DNA here is from genome assembly GCF_006386435.1 of Epinephelus moara. NCBI lineage: Eukaryota > Metazoa > Chordata > Actinopteri > Perciformes > Serranidae > Epinephelus > Epinephelus moara. The sequence continues at coordinate 38,490,345 of NC_065527.1, read as the reverse complement.
TTTGTATCTAATGTAATACAAGAAACATTGAAGCAACTAGGCATCAAACAAAAGTTTGGCTGTGTCTACCACCGTCTATCACAGGGGGCAGTAGAAAAAGCAAATGGGATTCTGAAAACAAAAACAACTAAAATAGTAGTAGATAGTGGGGACAAGCTTAACTGGGTGGATGCTTTACCGCTTGCACTAATGTCAATGCGCTCACAAGCCAGCAGAATCTCGCATCTAACACCGCATGAAATGCTTATGGGTCGACCCATGCCAATACCATATTTGAGGGGTCCCTACGAAGGGCCCCCATTGGAGCAACTGCAAAATGAAATGTTTGACTATTTACGAAGTCTAACCCGTATCCATAGGGCTATCTTCCAGCAGGTGAAAGGGGCCACAGAGGACAGACGAGTCGAGATCCCAGAGAGACCATCAGGCGATGCCTCCCCGCAGGAGCAAGGGACAAGGTGATCCTCACGCTTGGCGGCCAGGCGGAATCAGAGCAGGGCCCAGGTGACAGCAGTGGGTCACTGCCAGGGAGGGTATCACCAGAGAGCACCACAGAGGGGAGCACCTCCTCCACAGTGGGTAGCGATGAGTCTCATGAGTCGACACCTGACAGCAGCAGGGATGATGATGAGGGCGCAGGGACAGCAAGAGCAGAGGAAATTGAGGAAGCTGCAGAAGAAGAAGAAGAAGGCCGCAGCACAGAAACAGGCGCAGCAGAGAGCCAAGAGAGTGCAGACACAGACACAGGAGACACAGACACAAGGGGTGCAGACACAGGAGATGCAGGCTCAGAACAGGGAACAGCAGACCAGCAGGCCATATAGCCAGAGAAGTTCAGATGTAGGAGGCCAGACTAGTATAGTAGGAGGACTTCAGGCAGGGATAATAGCTGCAGTGCTACTAACATTACTGCTTATCATGACAGGGGTGAAGCCAAGTGAGGGAGCCGAACAGAGCGATCAGGATCAGGGGCAGATTGACCATTGTTTACTCGCACTAGGATCCATGGCTGTAAACCAGGGACAGATGCCTAGCGGAGAAATAGTGCAGCTGACCTACTATAAGTCACATGCTTATGATGATGTGTTGGTGGAAGGTCCAGGAAATGTTAGGTTGTATGGCCAGTCTATAGGACCACAATGTAGTGTAGAGGGGATGGTGACAGCAAGAGTTTGGTGTGATGATGAAAGATGTGCCAATGTAGACACCAGGCACACAGTACCCGTAGAACTGGCTCAGCAATGGCTCAAACAAAAACCAGAACCCCGCAGAAGAACCAGAAATGCGCCAGTACAAGACACCGAACTAATTAGAACTACTACATGGAGATCTAATATGTTTTATCAGTGGTTAGAGTACTCTGCCAAACAGGTAACCAACAGCTCGGGCATATCCTGCCACAGAAAATTAGGCCTACCCAGAGTTAGGCCCCTCCCAGGTATAGAGGATTGTGAATGATGAGACACCTGTTTTGCACAGTGTACTATGTGGATGTCGGCAGAGAAAACCAATTACGCCAATAATAGTGAAATCTGCCCAATAAGCCTTAAAGGGGCTCCTGAGCAAATTAAAAAAGAATTTCAAGTACCACACGCTCGAGGCGGAACAATTGATCCAGTGCCAGTGGGAAAGTGCCACCCATAAGCAAACTAATCAGACTTGGATCGCAAAAGTGTGTCAAACCGTAGAGAAAGCTAAGATTCAGTGTCACCAGGTGGTAAGCGGCACAGCTAAGACCTCATACGTCACGGGGCGCAATTTCACTCACGCCACATGGATTTGGATTTATGACCTTAGTAAAGGTACGGATCCCCTAGCAGATATATTTTGGATGTGCGAGGAAGATAGACAGGTAAAGGCAATGTTGCCAGCCAATTGGACTGGAATTTGTGCACCAAAGAGGGTACGTAGATCGATCGGGGGTCCAAAACCCTGGCCAGAGGATGAGAAAATATACATCACATGGGACCAGGTGCCACAAGGGGTCCCGTCAGAACATCAGGCCATAGGAGATGACTGGATAGGGGGAGGTAGAGGATTAGGTGCTATGCCATTTGTAGTGACCATAATGAACGCCCAATACATAGCACGTAATAGCCGCTGGGTGAACTATTTGTGGTACAATCAACAGAGGTTCGTAAATAGGTCTATAGCAGCACTGGAAGGTGTGAGTGAACAGTTGCATGCTACATTCCTAATGACTGTGCAGAACAGACTTGTCATCGAAACAATGTTAGCCCCAGACCAAGGTGTCTGTGATGTAATAGGGGAAGAGTGCTGTACAGACATCCCCATGAATACAGGTGAAGATGGCAATTTAACTCAAGCTTTAGAAAACATACGTAGTGTTCTGAATTCCCCATCTTCGTCAGTAGGTTGCATTGTTTCCGAAGGAACGGTCTGGTCTTTTGGGTCAGGCAGTGAGTTGGACCAATAAGAGAATCCCTGAAGGGTCCTTAACGTGTGCTCACCGTAGTTGCTTCGCGCTGGTCTGGACAGTCGGCATCTGAGCAGCATATGAGTGCATGAGAAAAGTAAGTTGCTAATGATGTTTTGTCGTTAAGACTGCTGTTGTTTCTGCTACACTTGTAAACTTCTGGGATGTTTATGATGACTTAAGTTGAGCTGTTGAGCAGTTATTTGCCAGTTATATGGCATGAATATTTTCATGATAATGGTTTGTGCTAAGGTTAAAGCTGTAGCAGCTAATGCTAAACCGCTAATCTTAGTATGTTCATGCTACCGTATATGTGAAATGTTAATAGTGTAGCCTTGTAGCCTATTATACTAGCATGTGTGGGTGTTAATGTCTCTATGTTGATGTTAAAAGGGCTAGTCTGGTATTTTCAATGCTTTATATGCAAGTTACTAATTGTGTGCTATTGTTTATATGCTGTTACGCTAGTTGTAGAGGCTAGTAGCTTTAAGTTGATATTATAATGTTGCTATAAGGTACTTTTCACTGCCTTCTGTATACTTATACATTTGGTGTACTGTCCTCATTATTATTCCAGAGACTATATGACTGTTCAGGATCACTGTGCTAATTAAAGGACAAAGACCACTGATATCCCTGTCCGGTGTCACTCTTTGACTGGAGCCCCATTGCAGATGCAGAAGCCTGCCTAAGCTTCCTGAGTAGATGTTTTCTACTTCACACGATTCTTAATACGTAGACTAAGAGACCAACAAGTACAACACTCCAATTGGAACACTAAAACCTCATCAATTCTTGACTGGTTAGAAAAGTTGTCTGTTGGAAAAATCTTACGGACTATAGGAGTAATATTTGGACTTGTTTTATTGACTATTCTCTTGATAATCTGTTGCGTCCTTCCCTTAATACAGATCCTGATAAGAAGGGCCATGAGAGCGGCCACAGGACAATTTGTTATGCTGATACAACAGCAGGAAAAGCTCCCCGAGAAAGGCGAATTGTGGGAACTAGATGAACCGTGGGTAAGACCCTATGCACGCAAAGATTGAACAACGATTTATATGAGACCATGATTGACAATACGGACGTATGTGAGAATATGGCTGACAATATAAACTTATATGAACCTGGAAGGGGAATATGAGGTCGTATAGAGGGAGAGCCAATTCAGGGTAAGAAATAACCAAATAATTGGCAATAGATTCAGGTAAAACCTTGCTGTTACCAATCCCATACTAACAATCGACCGATTAACATAGTATATAGGTTATTTATACCACAGGGCAATTAGGAGGAAAAGGAGGAAAAGAGGGAAGTGAATTGAACTAAACAGTGTCCTTTACAACACATATATAGGTGCAGAGCATGGCCAGCAGTTGGAGATCCCCGTATCCAAAGCAGCAGAATCCAGGGTTGGCCTACCAAGAGCGCCCAGCCATGCCAGAGTGCCCAGACCACCCCAACCCATCTCCCAGGCTGACCAACTGACCCCCATTCCCGTATGTGCCCCAAGGAGGAGCCCCCATTGAAGCCCATTGGTACCAGTACGCGCCGATGACCTCGCCAGGAACCTACGTGCCACAGCTTATGCAGCCGCCATTGACGAACATCCCGAACTGGACTCCCATCAACCCCTTCAACCCTGCTGACAACGCTCACCTGTGCCACAAAGACCATTGTCCCGAGCCACCAGAGTCCTGCTGCAACGCCAATATAACGTGTGGCCTGAGGCAGTGGAAGGACATCTCCACGAGCTGCAAAACGAGACGCCTACCACTGAGAGATACAAGCAGCTCGTGGATGACCTGCACACCCAACTCTATGATGTTCCTGCAAAATTCTACCGTCGCCTAGTGTGCAGCTTCCCTCTAGAGCTGCGACATAGCCTGCGCAAGCTGCACCATTACACCTACAAACGCAGGATGGTGGAAAATCGCTGGGGTCTGAAGGAGCAGCAGGAACGGGATCAACAGAAGCGATCAACCTGCGTGCTCAAGTTCGCATCCTGACAGGAGACAACCAAAACCTGCGAAAGCAGCTGGCAACCTATCAAGAGTTGGAGCTTGAGATCGCGTTACTGAAGGATCAAGTTGCAGCTTACCGCCGACTGCTTATGGCCGGGACGTCAGCCTATGTTTCCACTGACTCTATTAACCAGTGACTGTGCTATATCAACAGTTGCAGGATTATTAGGGTGTTCCACTCACTGTAATCGTTTTATAATTATGTATACACTGGAGTGATGATGTATCCCACTGTGACTTATCTTGTGTGTTGCACTACTTAACAATCACCTTTCTAGGTTTTAGATTAAACACTGTAACAGAGTGATATTCACCTTTCTAGATTTCAGTTTAAACACTGTAACAGAGTGATATTACACATTGAGTGCCTTACCCTTGTTGTGCCTATACCAAGCTGTAATCAGTAGAATGTAGTGTGTTTGATGTTTGGCTAATCGCTTGGGTAGAGTGGGATTTTGCAGTCCCAGAGGAGGGAATATATATTTTTTCCCTCTGTTAAGCTTGCTGATTCATGAAGATTGTAGTATGGGGCCTTCTGGTCCCAAAGGGGGGAATATATATTTTCCTCCCTCACTATTTAGTGGGACTTGTTAGCCCCAAAGGGGGGAATGTAGTGTAATGTACTGATTTACTTAAGTGTTTATACTGTACCTTTAAGTTGACTTTTAAAAGATACGTGTTGAAGCAATGTACTGTCTGCAACTGACAAATCACACACTGGATTATTATTTCATGTATTCTTATGAAACACATACACTCATTGAGCACTTAAGCATTGTGGTAGAGAAGTACCTAGGATTCACTGTGCATCGTTTCTAAAAATAGCATGAGGATGGGCTCAGAAACACTGGTGGAAAGTTAGGGGAATTCCAGCTTGTCCTGATATGACCCTAGAGGAGGCGGGCTTAGACTGCCCAGAAAAACATTACACGGTGGAAGTGGCTCCAAGGGAGAAAAGGAGGGAGGGGATACTATTATGTACGTGTGCAAGTAAAGAGGTGGCCATCAGGGGGAGACAGGAGAAATGTGATACCGTTATGTTTCAGCTCCAAGGGGGAAGGATTAAAGAAAAAGTGGAAACTCAGCAGAAATGTGACACCGTTACGATCAGTGCCAAGTGGGAAGGATTAAGAAAAAGACGACTCAGCAGAAATCTTCACAATAAAAGCGAGTGCACAAACAAAGAAATTCCAGTCCTGCTCCGGAGCTTGACTCATTGAGTTGTGATGTGTTAGTTGCCTGGGAGCACATTAAACTCAGTTGCATCTGATTCTACGTGTCTCCAGTGATTTTTTTTTACCTCTGAGTATTTGAGTTTTTGATATCTAATAGAAAACAACGAAAGTCCGTTCGAGAAGAAAGGAACGAGGTCGCGAGCTTTCTGGCCCAGTTCCAGACCTTCAAACTTTTGTTTCTACAGATTCTATAAAGAATACATGTAATGGGAATGAGGAAACAATTACATAAAGTATATCACTGAAGATATTTCTGTATATATAGTACAGCAACATTACCTGTTTTCCTGTCGAAAAATTCTGACAATGGATGCGACAGTGTTTCTGTTTAGAACAGGTTGGACTCTTTGTCCAGCCTCTCTAAGTGAAAGGCCATGATTGATAACGTGATCAATAACAGTTGCCAGAATTTCATGAGAAACCTGAGCCCTTCCAACTATACCTCCACCTCGCACTCGGACTCCTCTTCTTGGACCCCTCTACCTCTTACTCTCACTCTCATCTGCCTTAGACCTCTTCCATCCACGTTGGCAAAGAACAACACAGACGCTGCACCTTTTAAGGCCTGCAGACTGATTGCTAATTGAAGATTTGTGTGAAGGAGTGTCAAACAGGTGCTTCAGTGATTTCATACTGATGTAGGTAGTTTCTAATAGTTAGGAACAGATGGTTTCTGTTTGGTTACCATAGCTAAAACAATGGAGTTTGGACTGCTTGAATGACATCCGTGTTAACCGTTCTGCAAAATGGTGGGGAAAATGTGTCAATCCAATGAGAAAGGGTTAACACATTTGCAAGAGGTGTCTTGTGCTCTGCTGAGACAGTGATGATGAAAACCGAGTGGATCCCAGTTTCTTTAAGCAGGTCAAAGCAATCAAGAAAAACTGTAAAAGTGCAACTCGTGCAGACAGTTCAGTGCAATTCAGTTCAGTGCAATTCAGTTCAGTGTAATTCTCAGTTCAGTGCACGTCATTGGATATCAGGGGTGATGGCAGTAACAGCTCGTGGGTAGAAGCTGTTTCTCAGTCTATTTGTTTTGTTTTTTATTGTCCTGTATCTTCTCCCAGAGGGCAGAGGAGAAACAGAGAATGTCCAGGGTGTGAATGATCTTTGGAAATACCACTGGCTTTCTTTTCCAGTCAGACAGTGTAAATGTCTGTAAGTGATGGCAATGGTGATCCAGTAACATGCTCAGCCGCCCTCACCATCCGCTGGAGATCCTTCTTGTTCTCCTCTGTGCAGCTGGAGAACCACACAGTGCAGCAGTAGGTCAGGATGCTCTCTGTGGCTGCCCGGTAAAAGTTGGTGAGCAGGTGATGAGGGAGGTGAGCGTGTTTTAACTTACTGAGGAAGTACAGTGTTTGTTGGGCTTTCCTCACCTGGTGTGAGATGTGCGTGGTCCAGGTGAGGTCGGCTGAGATGTGAACACCAAGGAATTTGAAGCTCTCTACCCTCTTATCCTCCTCCCCGTGAATGGAAAGGGCAGAGTGCTCAGTGCGTCTAGATCTTCTGAAGTCCACTATGATTTCCTTGGTTTTAGTGATGTTTAAGTCCAGATTATTTTGAGAACACCAGTTTGTCAAGTGCTGAACCTCTTCTCTGTAGGCTGCCTCGTTGTTGTTTGATATCAGGCCAACTATGATGGTATCGTCGGCAAACCACACAAATTAAAACAAACTAACAAACAATAACCCTATGTGTTTGTCCTTTCTCAAGTCATTTCATCATTCTTGTCAGCTCTGCATTTGAAGACTTCATTATATCATCACAGCTGTCAAATCATTTCACAGCCAGAAAACCTTCCATCAGCTTCACAGAAAGCTATCCGTCATGATCTCTTCCAAAGCACACCCTCAGACTATCTTACTAGCCAGTTTCAGCTCCCCTTTTCCTCTCTAGACATCACGCGGTTTCACCACCCATTGTACCAATAAAACAATAACTGTACGTTCACACCAAACGCGATGGACACGATGTCATCGCCCGTAACGCGAGTATCGCGTCACTTGATCACAAATGTCACCTTTTTGATCATCGCTTCATCACTTCAATCGCGATGACGCAACCCTCCTCCCGCAATTTTCTTCACCTCCCGCTATTTTCTCATCAACCATGGCTGAGTTAACTACCGTAGCTGCTCTTTATCTGTTGTGGACATCTGATTTGGATCGGAGACCCAAACGCCGCCGTGTCTGGGTTCACAATATCCTCCAGAAATGCACACAGCTGGGTGAATATCATCACCTCCTGCAAGAGCTTCGTCTGGATGACGGTCATTTCCTGCGGTACTTCAGGCTGACGCTGGCCCAGTCTGAGGAGCTCTTGGCCCGTATCGGTGCAAGGATCTCCCGCCTGGACACCAACTACAGGCGCTCCATCCCAGCTGCGGAGCGCCTGTCCATCTGTCTCCGGTTAGTTGCTTATAATTTCTTTATGAAAATGAACGCTGATTGGATGTCGCGGCACAGCGTCACACGATGTCGCTTGAAAAGTTAAAATTTTTCAACTTCAAGCGACACACGCAATGAGGTGATGGACGCGTCATCGCTTCATCGTGTCGCTCTTAAAGCCTGAAACGCGTCGCCCAAAGCGACATCGCGTGTCATCGCGTCATTTACATTGATTTTGAATGGAAACTTGTGGCGTTCATCGCGTCCATCGCGTTTGGTGTTTAACGCACAGTAATAATGATAATAAAGAAAATTTCATTTTCTACCCATAACTACTTTTTTTTGGAACCAGCTTTCCATTAATCTAGCCACTGGCAGTTGCAAATGAATACATACATTCTTACATTAACCAACACTTGCAAAAAGGTTTCTGCTCTTGCGGCAAATGCTTGCCATCCATGGTCCTGCATATTTTTTGGCTTCCTGCAGTGCTCTGAATTTGCCCCAATGCACCAACGACCCTCCACTTTTCCCAGTTTTTCTAACGCAACTTTATACTTCTGACTCTTTCTTCTTCTCACTCCCAAGAAGTAAATCAATGCATTCCTCAACATTACATACTTGCCATCTCATTAAAGCTTTACTAATCGCTTGGTCATGGTACAGTGTTTGCTAGTAAACTTAAGTTTACTAGTTGCATAAGTCTAGGAGCAGGACCATTCCTCACTACTTAAACCTTGTTATTCCTCCCCATACTATTAATTTTCCGTTTCTTTTTCGTAATTAAGATTGTAATTGCTTTTAACATAAAAATCATAAACAAAATAATAAAACAATCAAAAACAAAAACAAACAAACAGCCAGGAAATCTAGCAATTATTGTCCTTCCACACCTTAGAATTCTCCAAGCACAGGTTATGAGGCCAGTTTTCAATATTCCAATAAAAATGTATTTAAATTTGCCACTGCAGTTTTGTCACTAAGGAAACATAGTTTTGGCGAACTAGGCAATTCACATTCTAACCATTTACCAATTTAATCCAGAACGTTCCTCCCCTAGGACATGGTGCACACATATAAGTCACAGCTCTATTGAGCCTTGTATTCCTTTAGCGCTTAGCAGTAATGATTTTATGAGCTTTTTTAATGACAAAATTCTCTTGTCCTCAGACAGTACCTATCTGCAGTCAAACACAGCTGTAAGACCTGATATATATTTAGATTGCTTCTCCCAGATTACTCTTCAACAACTGACCTCAATGATTTCTTCATCCAAGTCATCAACGTGTCTCTCAGACCCCATCCCAATAGGCTACTTAAGGAAGTCTTACCTTTAGTTAACACTTACATATTAGACATCAATATATCTCTATTAACAGGCTATGTACCACAGTCTGTTAAGGTAGCTGTAATTAATCCACTTCTAAAAAAGCCCACCCTGGATCCAGAGGTGATAGCCAACTATTAGTCTGAGTGGGTGGAAGTTTGCTGCAGAGATCAGCCTTTCATTGGGCGGAACGAGCCACCCGCTGAAGTCCCGCCCTACCACCTCCGGTTGTGTAGCAGTTTTCAACCGTTTTCAACACGTCCTTTACTAACTTTTGCGGTGTTTGATCTTGCGGGGATGTAGCCATTTTTCTGCCATGGTTCACGTCCTGTAGGTGATATTTTTGTGGGCGTGTTACACCAAAACCTGTTTCCCCCGGCAATATTTTTGCAAGCGCACCATTGCTGTGGCACCGCCCAGAATGATTGTGATTGGCTGAAAGAAGTACAAGCAGCCGGGGCGTTTTTTTCTCCAATCTCACAGTGAGAGTCGGCCCAGCCAGACCTTTCTTTTCTTGAGAAAGGTCTGGTGAGCGAGACTAGCCAACTATAGACCAACATCTACTCTCCGCTGTCTTTCAAAAACCCTTGAAAAAGTAGTTGCAGTCCAGCTGTGTGACTTTCTCCACGATAATAATTATTTGAGAAATTTCAGTCAGGATTTAGAGTGCATCATAGCACTGAGACAGCACTAGTTAAAATTACAAATGATCTTCTGATTGCCTCAGACAAGAACTTGTCTCTATACTTGTTTTAGTAGAGCTTAGATTTGATGCAATTGACCATCAAATTCTGCAACAGAGACTGGAACATTTAATTGGCCTTAAAGGTTCTGCACTAAGTTTCTGTGCTCAGACCAATCCTATTTACTTTATATATGCTTCCCTTAGGTAACATCATTAGAAATCACAATGTAAATTTCCATTGTTATGCGGATGATACACAAATGTATTTATCGATAAAGCCAGAAGAAACGGATCAATTAACTTAACTTCAAAAATGCTGTAAAGACATAAAAACCTGGATGAGCTCAAATTTCCTTATCTTAACTTCAGACAAAACTGTCGGCCCCAAACAACTCAGAAACTCTTTATCTGATGATATAGTTTTTCTGGATGGCATTGCTCTGGCCTCTAATACTACCGTAAGAAACCTCTGAGTAATATCTGATCAAGATTTGTCTTTTAACATTTAAAACAAACCTCATGGACTGTGTTTTTTCATCTGCGTAATATTGCAAAAAATAGGCCTATCCTGTCCCAAAAAGATGCAGAAAAATTGGTCCACGCTTTTGTTACCTCTAGGCTGGATTACTGTAACTCCCTATTATCAGGTTGCTCTAATAGGTCTTTGAATAAGTCTCCAGCTAATCCAGAATGCAGCGGCACGTGTACCGACAGGAACTAAGAAACAAGATCACATTTCTCCTGTTTATCCAGAATTGAATTTAAAGTCCTTTTCCTAACTTATGAAGCTCTAAATGGTCAGGCTCTGTCATATCTCAGAAAGCTCATAGTGCCCTATTATCCCACCAGAACACAGCACTTTGAGAATGCAGGGTTACTCGTGGTTCCTAGAGTCTCCAAAAGTAGAACTGGAGCCAGAGTCTTAAGCTATCAGGCTCCTCTTCTGTGGAATCATCTTCCTGTTTTGGTCCGGGAGGCAGACACCATCTCCACATTTAAGACTACATTTCCACTCCTGCCGTCACCGCCGCAAATCCGCCACCTGCGGCCAGCACTGACCGGGGAGCTCGATCCACCTCAACGAGGGGAAAAATGCTGCAGGATGCTGCAGGAGGCCGTCATCAGACACTCTAGGGGTCTCCCTGGAGCTGGGGCTCCTCGTCCCTGGCTGCTTGTGCAGTCTTCCCAGCATGCACCATCGTCTTCAGCGCAGAGGGAGGAAGCTGACCTCTCCAGCTGGCCCACACACATCACCTCCTCGCCCCCTCTTCCCCCCAACTACATTAATCATCGGCGACTCCATAACCAGGCATATCCGCTTCTTTAACGCCATCACACGCTGCTTTCCCGGTGCCACAGTCCTTGATATCTGTGACAAAGTCCTGGACATACTGCCCTCGCTCCCCACCTCCATCAAACATCTGGTTGTTCACGTTGGTTGTAACAATGCTTCTCGGAGAGAGTCTGAGTGCACCAAAGCGGATTTTAACCTAATTTTTAACGTTTTAAAGGACTCTGGAAGGTCAGTTTTACAGGTCTACGTGCTGACGTATTGCAGTAAGCGAGTTGTGTCATTTCCGGTGTTTCTGTGACAGCGTCTCTGTACTGTTCTGGTGAATTCTACTAGCCTGCTTTCTGCTTTAACTCACTTCAGTTGCTTTAACGTTGCTTTAACGTCTACTCCAAGTCTTAACCCACACTGGTTCTGTTTTTTTTTTTTTAAGATATTTTTTGCCTTCACTGGACAGGATAGTTAAGTGTGAAAGGGGGAGAGAGAGAGGGGATGACATGCAGCAAAGGGCCACAGGCTGGACTCGAACCCGGGCCGCTGCGGCAACAGCCTTGTACATGGGGCGCCTGCTCTACCACTAAGCCACCGATGCCCCAGCACCCTGGTTCTGTTTAAGCACTTATAGCTCTCCTCCTTTCTACGACTTTCTTGCTAATCTCTTAGCTGTTGTTTGCACGTTACTAGCCTTGGTAGCTACATTAGTTTTACAGTTAGCGACGGCTACTCCCTCTGCTCTTTCTTGCTCGGTGTGCCAAATGTTCAGCTATGCCTCTGCCTCCTTTAGCGACAGTGGTAATTGTAATAAGTGTAGCTTATTTGCTGCGTTGGAGGCGAGGCTTAGTGAATTAGAAGCGCGGCTCCGCACCATGGAAAACCATTCAGTAGCTGCGGTAGTTAGCCAGCCCCCTGTAGCCGGTGCGGAGCCACATAGCATAGCACTTAGCCTCTGCTAGCGGTCCTCCGGTAACTCCCGTTCAGCTGGGAGGTTGGGTTACGGTTCGCCAGAGGCACAGCTCCAAGCTGAAGCCCACGGCTCACCACCAGCCTGTTCACGTTTCCAACCGCTTTTCCCCACTCAGCGACACACCCGCTGAGGAGAAAACTCTGGTTATTGGCAGCTCTATTCTGAGGAACGTGAAGTTAGCAACACCAGCGGCCATAGTCAAATGTATCCCTGGGGCCAGAGCGGGCGACATTGAATCAAATTTAAAACTGCTGGCTAAAGCTAAACGTATATTCAGTAAGATTGTTATTCACGTCGGCTGCAATGACACCCGATTACGCCAATCGGAGGTCATTAAAATGAATATTGCCTCGGTGTGTGAATATGCAAAAACGATGTCTGACTCCGTAGTTGTCTCTGGACCCCTCCCAAATCTGACCACTGATGACATGTTTAGCCGCATGTCATCATTTAATCGCTGGCTGTGCAGGTGGTGTCCAGCAAACGATGTGGGTTTCGTTAATAATTGGCAAACTTTCTGGGGAAAACCTGGTCTTATTAGGAGAGACGGCATTCATCCCACTTTGGATGGAGCTGCTCTCATTTCTAGGAACCTGGCAAACTTTATTAGTAAATCAAATCCCTGACAACCCAGAGTTGAGACCAGGACTCGGAGACGCAGTCCTATACGCCTCTCTGAGCTTCTAGTTCAGTTACCCAGCCATAGTTTTCATAGTTTTATACAAACGGTGTCTGTCCCCCGACCACCTAAATTATTTAAATCTAAAATTAAACAAAGAGGAGTTGTGCATAACAACCTCATAAAAATTAAAACCTCTTCTGTGACAGAAAGACAAAACAGGAGAATTAAATGCGGACTGTTAAATATCAGGTCTCTATCGTCTAAAGCAGTGTTAGTAAACGAATTAATATCAGATAATCATATTGATTTACTCAGTCTCACTGAAACCTGGCTGTGTCAAGATGAATATGTCAGTCTCAATGAATCCACTCCTCCCAGTCATAATAATACCCACATTCCTCGAGGCAGCGGCCGAGGAGGGGGAGTTGCAGCCATTTTTAACTCTAGTCTGTTAATCAGCCCTAAACCTAAACTAGATTATAATTCATTTGAAAGCCTCGTTCTTAGTCTTTTACATCCGACCTGGAAAACCTCGCAGCCACTTTTATTTGTTATAGTGTACCGTGCTCCTGGCCCGTATTCTGAATTTGTATCTGAATTCTCAGAGTTTTTATCCAGTTTAGTTCTTAAATCAGATAAAGTTATTATTGTAGGCGATTTTAACATTCATGTCGACGTTGATAATGACTCCCTGGCTACCGCGTTTATCTCATTATTAGAATCGATTGGCTTCAGTCAGGGTGTACATGAACCCACTCATTGTTTTAACCATACCCTCGATCTATTTCTGACGTATGGAATTGAAATTGATAACCTAACAGTCTTTCCACAGAATCCCTCACTATCGGATCATTATTTGATTACTTTTGATTTCTTTTTACTCGATTACACGCCACTCAGCAACAGTTATGTTGTGTCCGCCACTAGGTGGCATAGTAAGCCTAAGTGTGGCCTGTTGTCAACAGCTACAGAGAGAGAGAGAGCGTAGAAGAAGAGTGTGGACTTGACGTTGATCCTGCATAGAGCATGTGTGTTAGCCCGGTTGCTAATAAAGCCAGCTAAAAGGAGTACTGCCTTGGTGCTTATTCTACTTGCTACCACCTGTACACATAACAATTGGTGACGATGTCCGTACCCATGCCTGCACCATTCCTGCCCTGCAGTGGAGAACCGCCTGTGCCGTTCGCCACATGGAGGAAAATGTTCGAGAATTACCTGTTAGCCATACATGATACTGGAGGCTCCTGGCCGGAGGCTAGACGGAGGGCACTGCTAATTCATGCTCTCAGCACAGAAGGACAACGTTTGTTCTACACCCTACCGGACACTGGCACTACTGAATGCTGAAGCCATGGCGGCTTTGGAAGGTCAGTTTGTGCCAAAAGTTAATACTGTCGTGGCTCGCCATCAGTTCAGAGGGCTCAAAGCGCTGACGAGACAGTGCCTCAGTATATTGCAGCGCTGAGGGAATTAGCGGCTACGTGTGCTTATGCTAACATGGAAGAAGAGATGCTGACGGATCAGCTTGTTGAAAAGGCTTGTGCACCAGCGGTACGAGAGAGACTTTTACTGGAAAAGTCATTGACTCTGGACTCTGCCATTACACTTGCAAGTCAGGTTGAACAAGCTCTGCAATCTTCCAGTGTGCTAACCGGCGCTGCTGCTGTGCATGCAGTTGTGCAGCGGGAGCCGCGTCATCGGAGAGGAAAAAACACCGCTCTGACGCTACTACAAATAGTCCAACACAGAGAGCCCAGCAGACGCAGCGCACCTGCTACAGATGCGGATCAACTACTCATCTGGCTAATGCAACCCAGTGCCCAGCAACCAAGGTGAAATGCAACACATGTGGTAAGACTGGACATTTTTCAAAAGTTTGCCGCTCAGCTAAACAAGTGGGACAGGTTTTGCCGGAAGTAGTTGTGCTTATGATGCTGACAGGATATGATGCAAAGTGCATATTGACACTGCTTCAGGAGAGGCTGCAGATTGTGAACTGTTGGTGGATACGGGCTCCTCGGTCTCCATCATACCACAGACTGTGTACCACAGACATTTCTCTGCATGCCCCCTTACTCGCCCTAAGGTTAAGCTTGTCACCTACTTAAAAGAGCCCATCCCAGTACTCGGATGCTTGCAAGCTACTGTTTACCTGGACTCCATTACTGCCCCTGCTTCTCTCTACGTGGTGAGAGGAGACTGCTCTGCTCTGCTAGGGATGGACCTGATCAAGGCTTTGAACTGGACTTACGGACCTCACCAACTCAACCATGTTGCATCTTCTGACCCTGACCAGCCTTCGTCTACTGCACCGGTGATGGAAATTTCTCCCTCATCATTTGGCTGCGTCACAGGATTTGTTCACAAAGTGAAGGTGCGTGAGGACGCTGTACCTGTGCAGCAAAAATTAGGGCGACTCCCCTTCGCTGTGCGTCAAGCTGTATCTGATGAACTTGACATGATGCTGAAGGGAGGCATAATCGAGCGGATTGACGCCTCACCCTGGATTTCCCCAATAGTGGTGACAACAAGGAAGGTAGGCAGAATTCGTCTGTGCACTGATCTACACGAACCTAACAAGGCCATTGTTGCTGACAGCCACCCGCTGCCCCACATTGAGGAGCTTTTGAGTGAGCTCAGGGGTGCTTCAGTTTTCTCCACTATAGACTTGGCGTCAGAGTACCATCAACTACCACTGCATGAAGACAGTCGTGACCTGACAGCCTTTATTACTCACAAAGGGCTTTTCCGCTACTGTCGTGTTCCCTATGGCTTGGCCTCTGCTCCATCTGCATTCCAAAAAATGATGGAAACAGCACTAAAAGATCTGCCTGGAGTACGCAACTACCTCGATCACGTCATTGTTACTGGATCTTCTCAGGAGGAGCATGAGAGGAACCTCCGTGCAGTCATGCAGCGCCTGACTGATGCAGGCCTGAAGCTGAACATGAAGAAATGTTCATTCAGACAGTCAAGCCTCAGATTTTTGGGACATGTCATTTCCAAGGAGGGAATCTTGCCAGACACAGATCACATCACAGCCATCCGCGACGCCCCAGCTCCACACGACCTCATCTCACTGCGTTCCTTCTTGGGACTGATTTCTTGGTACAGTAAGTTCCTGCCAAGTTTTGCAACAGTGGTGGAGCCGATGAGAGCCTTGTTGAGGGAGGCTACAGACTCTGGCTTTAAATGGACTGCAGACGCGGATCGCAGTTTTCACGAACTGAAGAAGTTACTTCTGGACAGTCCAGTGTTAGCACTATTCGACCCCTCTCTCCCAGCTTTTGTGACAACGGATGCTTCGGATTACGGACTGGGTGCCGTTCTGACCCAAATACACACAGATAAGACTGAACGCACTGTAGCATTCGCATCAAGAAGCCTTACTGCTGCAGAGAGGAAATATTCGACAGTGGAAAAAGAGGCACTGGCATGTGTATGGGCTGTCGAAAAGTGGAGATCGTATCTCTGGGGAAGGCGCTTCACTTTAAGAACTGATCATCAGGCACTGACTACGCTGCTTGCCACCAAGGAAATTGGCCCGGCAGACATGAGAGTAGCGAGGTGGTCAGCTCGACTGCTCTGCTTCACCTACGACGTTGAGTACAAACCCGGCTCACAGAACCAGACTGCGGACTGCCTGTCACGTCTGCCACTCCCTACTGATACAGCTGCAGTGGAGGAACCCGAGATGGTGGCGTCCGTGCTACCAGCCCTGTCTGTGGGTGACTTCACTTTCTCTTCTACGCAGTGCCCTGAACTCACCCTCCTACGTGCTCAGATGGAAAGGGGTTGGCCCAAATGCAAGAAGGACGTGGATCCTACTCTGGCACCGTACTTCCTGATCCGTGATGAACTCTCTGCATCTGACAGCCTGGTTATGAGAGGTGAGCACCGTTACATTGTTCCAGTTTCCCTGCACAGTACAGTGGTTCACTTAGCGCACGACACACACCAAGGAGTGGTACGCACCAAACAGAGGCTACGTGAACTGTACTGGTGGCCTCAGATGGACGAGCTGGTGAAATCTGTTATTGCTACATGCCCCACCTGCCAGCTTAATGACAAGTCTGCTAAAACAGCCCCTGCTTCACTCCAGCCCATTGAACTACCAGAGAAGCAGTGGGAGAAAGTGGGATTGGACATTGTGGGTCCTTTTGAGCACGCCCCTGCCGCCTGTAGGTTTGCAATAACTCTGGTGGACTATCACAGCAAGTGGTCGGAGGTGGCATTTTCTCAGCACGTCACAGCTGATGTTGTCATCTCGTTCCTGCGGTCAGTCTTCAGCAGGGAAGGGAACCCCTGTTATGTAGTGACTGATAATGGGCCACAGTTCCTCTCCAGTGCTTTTGCTGATTTTCTCACGGAGAGGGGAATATGTCACCTGCGTAGCAGTGTCTACTACCCACAGTGCAACAGGGCAGTAGAGAGATGGAACAGGGTGCTCAAGGAGTGCATCCTGGCTGCAGAACAGATGCAGAAAAACTGGAAAACTGCAGTAACTGACTTCCTGCAAAACTACCGTGCAACACTGCACGCAACCACTGGCGTCTCACCATCAGAGCTGTTGCACAACAGGAGGATGAAAACTAAGCTGGACATCTTTCCAGTAAAGGACAAAAGTGACAAGTGTGCGACTGTGAGAGATACAGTGGAAAAACAACAGGAAAAGTCAAAAGAGTACACTGACAAACGTAGAGGGGCAAAGACACCTACATTCAAACCTGGGGACTTGGTGAGAGTGAAAAAGCCCGACCATGTCCACAAAGATTGGACCCAGCACTTTTGTGCTAAGTGACAACAAGAGGTGGAATGCTTCACAGCTGACTCGCTACCCTGCTGGTCCTGGACCACCCACAGCAGAACCAGCTGATACAGCTCCAGAGACTCTGAGAAGGAGTACTAGAGTTGTGGTTCCACCTGCTCGGCTGAAAAAAGAAAGACTGAGATAAATGCCACAGTTACTTAAGAAAAAAAAAAAGATGCACCATGTAACTGTTTAAAAGGTTGTGTAACGTTCCAGAGAAACACCTAGTCGAGTTCTGCTAGGACTTGAGACTCAGTAGTTATGTTATGTTATGTTTCTTTATCTTCCTTAAGTATACAGGAGATGGAATAGCCACAAAAGAAAGTTTAAGGTGGTATTTTCTGCTTTAATATGTTGACATATTTGGTAATTGCTCAACAGAAATAGTATAGCAGTTAAGGTTATGCTTAGAATGTTACTAACCTAAGTTCTCACAAATGCCTTATTCGTTTTACATACCTGCCTTACAGTTTTAAAGGATACTATGCATAATCTTTCAAGTAAGGGGGGATGTTGTGTCCGCCACTAGGTGGCATAGTAAGCCTAAGTGTGGCCTGTTGTAAACAGCTACAGAGAGAGAGAGAGAGCATAGAAGAAGAGTGTGGACTTGACGTTGATCCTGCATAGAGCATGTGTGTTAGCCCGGTTGCTAATAAAGCCAGCTAAAAGGAGTACTGCCTTGGTGCTTACTCTACTTGCTACCACCTGTACACATAACAAGTTACTATACTAGATGTTTATCAGATAGTGCTGTCGCAAAATTTAAGGAAAAGATTACTCTGTCGTTAAATTCAATACCAAGTCCTTCAGTAACAGAGGTTTCCTGTACCGACTTTAACCTCTCCCGAATTGATCATTTAGTCGATAGCGCCGTAGGCTCGCTGCGAACAACACTCGACTGTGTGGCTCCTCTTAAAAAGAAGTTAACAAAGCAAAGAAAGTTCGCTCCTTGGTATAACTCTCAAACCCGTAAGTTAAAACAAATATCGCGAAAATTTTAAAGGAATTGGCGATTAACCAAACTGGAAGAATCTCGTTTAATCTGGGCAGACAGTCTAAAAACTTATAAGAGGGGCCTCCGCAATGCCAGAGCAAACTATTATTCAGCATTAATAGAAGACAGTAAGAACAACCCCAGGTTTCTTTTCAGCACTGTAGCCAGGCTGACTGAGAGTCACAGCTCTATTGAGCCTTGTATTCCTTTAGCCCTTAGCAGTAATGATTTTATGAGCTTT
>NC_065527.1:38471092-38471271 GCF_006386435.1 Epinephelus moara | reverse complement strand
CCTTGTATTCCTTTAGCCCTTAGTAGTAATGATTTTATGAGCTTTTTTAATGACAAAATTCTAACTATTAGAGGCAAAATTCATGACCTCCTGTCCTCAGATAGTAGGCCTACCTATCTAACCTCAAACACAGCTGTAAGACCTAATATATATTTAGATTGCTTCTCCCCAATTTCTCT
>NC_065527.1:38447748-38467992 GCF_006386435.1 Epinephelus moara | reverse complement strand
CCTGCTGCCTCTCCCGCTGACGGCCCTGCTTCTGGCTCTTCTTCTGGCCCTGCCACTGCCCCTGCTGCTGCACGAGGGAGAGCACCCAACGGTATGAGTATAATTTTTGCATGGTGTTTTTCACCATGAAAAGTACCTTTCAAAGTTACTTTCAGTTTGACTCATATCTTTTTGTCTGTTGCCTGATTTCAATATTTTAACAAATATTCACTTAGATATTATGTAACTTAGACCTTTTGAATTGATTGGACGCAGCAGTTTATGTTTCCAAAAAATATGTTTCCATTTCACACAGTGACGAGAAGGGCCAGGAAGAGAGGGAGGGAGGACGCAGAGACCAGGCAGAGCCAAATTGAGGAGCTGCTCCTGGAGGCCCTCAAGAGGCAGGCGCAGTCTGGTCCACCTGCTCCACCTGATCCTCCTCGTCAGCCTCCCTCGGAGGATGAAATGTTCCTCCTCAGCCTGGTTCCTTCCCTGCAGAGATTGTCGCCCCAGCGGAAGGAGTATGTGAAATTTCACATACACAAATTCATTTTTGAAGCCAGCCCTGTTGTGCTACATTTTGATCATTGTGAGTAGCTTTTTAGCTAATGGTGCAACAATCTCTGCAGGGAACGAACCACGCTTGTCCGTTTTTTAAAAATAGGTGTCCCTGAGGCCTCCATTTCAAATTGTTCACCCAAGCCTGCTCCTTTTTGTTCTCTGTAGAGTAGACACGTTATTTGTATATATGTTCACTTTTTAGGTTTTATACTGGAAAATTTATATATATATATAAAAAAAAAAATCTACCTCAGCTGTCTTTCGTCTGCTTTCCTACAGAAACAATTCTCATCTGATTTCATATATTTATTGCACACACAAAACATTGTGTAATGTATTGTGTAGGTTCCAGCTGTGCAGAAGCTTTTAACATAAAGTACACAAAAGAAAATAAATATTGCAGGATGTTTGCTCAGTAGTAATGTGTAGGTGGCTCTTAAAAGAGCCGTTTTGTGAGTGCTTGCACACTAGACGTTGGCCTGCCACGGGACCGTTCCCTCTGCCGAGAAGTAAGCTGCGAAGGTCTCCCGAACCCTGATGGCCTCTCTTGCTGAGTTGTTCGCAGCCAGTCTTCCCAGACCTGGCAGAGGCTCCACCACACAATCGGAGATGCTCCCCCTCATTGCAGGCGCTGGGGTCGTCTTCCGCAGGAAGTTGTGCAGGACACAGGTCGCCTTCACACACTTCTCCGCAATGTCGGGCTGGAGCTCCATGGCACGCCGGTACATCCGCCACTGGGATGCAAGGATCCCAAAGGCGTTCTCCACCACCAGCCGTGCCCGGGACAGATGGTAGTTGTAGATCCGCCGGTCTCTGGTAAGTGTGCGCCCAGGGAATGGCCTCATGAGGTTTCTCCGGAGTGGAAAGGCCTCATCCGCGACAAACACATGTGGCTGGGGTCCCCTGTGGTCAGCTCCTGGTAACAGCCGGTCAGCAGGCAGCTGGAGGGTACCAGAGCGAAGCGCTCGACCAAAGGCTGAGTTGGCCAGGATACCGCCATCACTGGTCCTGCCGTAGCCCCCGACATTGATCACCCTGAAGCAATACCGGGAATCCACAACAGCAAGGAGGACTACTGAGAATGTCCCCTTGTAGTTGTGGTACTGGGATCCCGAATGTGCAGGGGCTTTCAGGACCACATGCTTCCCATCCACAGCGCCACAGCAGAGAGGAAAATTCCACCGCTCCTCAAACCCCTCTGCAATGGACCTCCACTCCTCTGTGGTGGGCACAGCCATGAACTCCTCCACGAGGCAATCCCAAATAGCTGTGACTACAGCTGGAACTATCAGGGAAACAGTGGAGACCCCAACGCGGAAACTGTTTGCAATGGTCCTGAAGGAATCTGCAGCATAGAAGAAAACATTAAATTTAGCTGAGTTGAAGTGAATGTAGGTGGCAGTCTACATCAAATCTGTTGTTACTTGTACTATTTTATTGATATAGCTGAACAGGTGAAAGTACTCAAGTATTTATGCTATTACATTATTGCAGTGGATAAAATGAGCTAATTTTCTATTGAAAAGCATGACAAGCAGGTCAAGATCTAGGATTTACCCATAAATTGTACAACTTGCACACGAATTCAGACTTTTCATAAATCGACATCATGAAGTAGACTAGTAATTTCATCAGCCTTTTACAAGCTGTTATCTTATATACTGTATGTGTATGTGTGTGTGTAATTTTATGTAACATTACATTTTTAATATGTTTTTTGTTCATTTCATGTCTATTTTTAAAGTGAAGCACACAGTGCATGTATTTTTTTTGCTGTAAAGCACTTTGAGCTGCATTTCGGGTATGACAGGTGCTATACAAATAAAGATTATCATTATATTATGCCGTTATTACATTATACTTTTGATCCGTTTATTGAAATTGAATCACAGCAAAATGTGGGTTCATACCACTATAGTGTCAGATAAGCCAACATATGACTTGCTAGATACAGTGAATATTTAATGATTTTGACAATAAACAATAAACTGCTACTCACCAGAGACAGATGGACAGGCGCTCCGCAGCTGAAATGGAGCGCCTGTAGTTGGTGTCCTGCCAGGAGATCCTGGCACCAACCCTCGCCAACAGGTCCTCAAACTGGGCCCCAGTCAGCCTGAAGTACCGCTGAAAGCGGCAATCATCCAGACGGAGTTCCTGGAGGAGGTGGGGAAACTCGCCGAGCTGGATGCGCTTCTGCAGGATAGGGTGAACCCAAAAACGACGGCGTTTGGCCCTCCGACGCATCTGGTACTTCCAGAGCAGATACAACGCAGCGATGGTGGTTATCTCTGCCATGGTTGAGGAGAGAATGGCGGGCAAGATGTTGTTATCTAGTGAAAATGGGCGGGCTCGCTACTTGCGCGACGCGATAACGCGAATTAACAAAATGGTCAGGCGTCTAAACCCACGCGTTACGCGCCGCGTAAAATCACAGTTTGCCTCACAGGGCTTTACAGCATACGACATCCATCTGTCCTATGCATATGCATACATATCAGTCCCTCCAGGATCTCGTGGCAAAAAACCCATGAATTTGTGGCCAATTTTGCCAAAAATTGCAATAAAAATTGTGGTATTTTTATGTGATTGCGGGAACTTGCGCCAAATGACAAAAATGACAGCTAATGACAAAAGGAGAAAAAAAATGTTTTTTTTTTTTTAATTACTACCTCCAAAAAAATAAGTCATGTAAACACTTCCTATAATAATCATACTGAATATTACAAAAATAGCTGCAAATGTTTTTTTTTTATAGTTCTCGTCTTTAGTTTTATTTAATTAGTTTCAAAACATGGACTCCAATAATGTTGCAAAAAATCCTGAGTGAATATTGTAGCTCTCAAACCAGACAATGTGACTGTAAAACAACATGTAAGCTGCATCTTCTATAAACATAACATTTTGGACACATATTGTATGCATTTAAACAGTGCAAATTCTTATGTCAATACAGAGTGTTTCTCCATACTGCAATTCCATTAGCGCATTTGATGATGCGTCTGATGACGTTTCAAATGGCGTTGCATGCGCGACGACTTCCGGTCGGCCGGAAGATGCAGAAAAACACAGAAAAATCGTGGGACTTTTGAAAAATTGCAAGCCCCCACAAATAATGCAGACTTTCGTTGAATTTGCTTTAATTATTGCGATCGCGATTTTCTGGAGGGACTGACATATGTGTGTGTGTGTGTGTGTGTGTGTATGTCTATATGTATACATGTATATGTGTGTGTATGTATATGTATATCATATCATATCAAACTGAGTTGAAAGGTAATCAAGAACACCAAAATCCAAGCATAATCACTGTGTGTTGAGTTGTATTTTCAATATACTATCACTGTATCATCAATACATTATTACTGTGTGAATTAAAAAGAAAAAGCCAAAGAAGACCCAAATCTAACTATTTAACCTGTCCAAGGGGGCTTCCAGGGGTCAGATGAGGTAAAAAGTGATGTT
The DNA here is from genome assembly GCF_006386435.1 of Epinephelus moara. Taxonomy (NCBI): domain Eukaryota; kingdom Metazoa; phylum Chordata; class Actinopteri; order Perciformes; family Serranidae; genus Epinephelus; species Epinephelus moara. The sequence goes on along the minus strand of NC_065527.1, from coordinate 38,463,984 downwards.
GTGACGTATGTGAATTGGGAAAAACAATAGTAGTTCTACACATATGATTGGTTAAAAACTTAAGAAAGTGAGTAAGAGAAAGAGAGAGAGACTGGGTATAAAGGTCCATGCCCAAGGCTTTTGGGTTCAGTTCTTGGTCTGGACCACCAACTGAAAAAGTTTATTTTGATGTCATCTCTGAACATGGAATAAACCCTCTTACATTTGTCTTCTGATCAGCCTCCTGTGTTTTCTTCAGAGTGCACTGGATTGTCTTTGATTTTACTGGAAGAAATTTTTACTGAATATTGATCAACACCGCAATCTACTTTTTGGTTTGAGGGGAGATAATCTACACCACAACACTTTTAATGCAACTGACGAAGTGGCATCATGTGATAAGAATGTATGGACATCATACATTCTTTAATTTAACACACACACACTAAAGCTGCTTCCACACTGCCACACTCACCAACTTGCCACCTCCAATCATTTCATCGAGGGGAAGCGATTACCAACACAGTGGTAGGGATATAAAGCTGTTTCCGCTTATGTTCATGCAAACAGTTTTGCTCTGCGCTGAGTTCACCATGTTGAACTTCTGGTGGTTGCCGCCTGGCTATGAACAATCAAATAACAGGCATCACAGAGGCAGAAAGAACATAAGATGGAGGAGCTGATAACGTTGGTGAGTCACGGTGATAGAAACTTAGGGTTCTTTCACACCTGTCCTGTTTGGTTTGGTTTAATCAAACTGAAGTTCGTTTGCTCCCTAAGTGCGGTTTCTTTTGGGCAGGTGTGAACACAGCAATCACACTCAGGGGCGCACCAAAACAACCGGACCAAGACCTTCTTAAAGAGGTGATCTTGGTCCGGATAAAAACAAACTCTGGTGCAATTTGTTTGTGGTGAAACATGTTCTGATCTCGATCCGAACCAACTGCAGTTGCATTTTAATCCCGGAGGATTATTAATGTGCACCTCCTCCTGTACTGCCTTAATATGCACATTCAGCACATCCAATGCTTCAAAACATTGTTTTCTATTTGGAGCCGCGCCTCGTTTTCAAACTGTATGGTTTGCCTAAAAGGAACAATGAAAGCAATATAGTACACGATGACCAGTGCTAAAATCAATCGCATGGTTGTCCCTCCATTGTGACATTAGAAGTGCAGCATTTGTCTTGCAAGTGTACTCTTCTTCAACATTTTGTTTACTTCCTGGATTTTTCCCACATGGAAATTCGAACCAATCAAGAGCAGCTTTCTTGCGCATCTGGTCCTCTTGTAAATGCTTTTGTAAGAGCATGAACCGACTCTAGGCAATTATGCAACTTTGTAACAAAATTAGTCCCTGATTCGGACCAAAGCAAGAAAACTGTAGGTCTGAAAGCACCCTTACAAGGGCAACTAGAGTAAAAACTCGGTCTATGATAACATTTAGTTCCCTGCACGGGCCTATTATGTGGGGTGGAGCCCCAGCCTGGCCCGGCCCGACAGGTTTTCAGAATTCTCATGCCCAAACCCGAAAAAAAGCCCGACTTTTTTTTTTTTTTTTTTTAAACCTCCTATAACAACATGTAGGCTGTTAATGTTGCAGACATTAAAATAGTTTAATTGGGGTTTCTAGCATGGTATTAAGCTATATCCATTATATTTTGATTGAAAGGATAAAGTTAAATATGAATTTATTTAACTTAATGACTGTATTCTCCTATTTAGTGACAATTGTCAACTGTTGCTGCGCACTGTTGCAGTTGCATTGCGCACAGTCACTTCAAAAAACAAAATAATCAATTAAACAACGCCCAAAATGCTTCAAACACTTTTCTAAATAATCTTAATATTGAAAGGAAACGAAATATACCCAGATAAGGTCGGAGGTCTATATGTGCAGTTATAGACCTCCGACCTTATCTAAGCACTTTTAATGGCATAAGTGGGTATATTTCGTTTCCTTTCAATATTAAGATTATTTAGAAAAGTGTTTGAAGCATTTTCGGGGCTGTTTAATTGATTATTTTGTTGTTTTTGTGCGCGATGCAACTGCAGCGCCTGATATTGCAAATTGTAGGTGGCAGGTCTATTAACAAATAAACACGTCTATCCAAGCCTAAGCTACAAACACGAACAAAACAAACCTTATCACAGTGTTTATGAATGGGATCAGTAAAATATTGTAGCGACCCTGCAGTGAATGTTCTGTTGTAACGTCAATGTTCTGTGAGCGGGGTGCGAGAGTGACGAGGATGAGGGCTGTGTGAGTGCGCGTGCTTGTGTGTGTGGAGCGAGCTGGAGGAGAGAGCAGCAGTGCATGGTTCGAGTTAACGTTACAGCTAAGTCCTTGTTTTGTGGTTGTTTTGGCGTGGTTACGGCCAACAGTAACCTGTACTGTTCAGTAACGAACGGTGGTTTGCCGAATAACTGCGTCATCCTTCCACACGTCCTGGCGGACGCTACAATATGATGAGTGACGTGCAGCGGAGAGGGAGAGGCACAGCAGCTGCTGCGTTCAAGTGTTGCCGTTTAAATCGGTTAAACACAAACACACACCTCTCTAATTGGCAGGTTACAAAAAAAGCCCGAGCCCGGCCCGTGTCCGAGGTAATGATGTGGTAATTGGCCCGAAGCCTGGCCCTCGGGCTGTCGGGCCTCGGGCTCCAGCGCAGGGCTCTAATAACATTTCCACGAACTTCAGAGGACTAGTAAACTCTCTAAATATGTAGAAATCTTTGGTCATGTCAGGGATTTCCGTTGTGTTGCTACTGTTCCCTGCTGCCTGTCATCACAGCCACTTTTAAAAAACACTTTGCTTTTTGGGGGAAGGCTCTTCTAAGTAAGCAGTTGTCAGGGTGGTTACTGTGCAGCAGTATGGAAGCAGCTTTAGCTGTGCGTCCAATATGTTGTGATTCCAAAGTCGTCAAAACTGCCATTTTGACAAAAGGATTTTGGCGTCAGATGCTGACAGTTGAGTCCGATTGACTATAAAGATGCAGGAGTAATTTGACTCCCATGTACATTATCTGGGTGTGTTAGTCCGACTTTGAGAAATTCCATTTAGTATAATTTCAGTCTGAACATGTTTGCATGGATTTTATAAGTCCGGCTTTAGTAGGACTAATACAATAAATGTATTTTCTCTAACATCATGTAAATGTACTGAGTGTTTACTGCTGTTACCAGGCGCATACTTTTCTGATAATGTTCTTCCAGTAACACTCACTGCCTTCTTGCCCATTCACAGAATATTTAGTTTGTACACCGCCTCGCGTTTCAGAGCAGAGTGCAACAAGTTCAGCAGAAACTCCTCTGTGCCTGCAGTTTGTGCACCATTTACAGAGGCCGGTGCCATGTTTTCTCCAAAACAAATCTTTAGTGTCAGTTCAAATGTAGAAATGACAGATATTACTTAAAGTGTTGTCTGTATTTTATTTTGCGTATATACAGTAATTATTGTATATTTTGAAATGTTATTTGTAAATATTAACCCTTATACTTTTTCATAAAATGAAACTTTCATAACACTTTGGTCTCTTGACATCATATAAAATCTAAAAACTTTCCAAGTGTTTTTTCTTTAGCACTTTTCTTAAATTGATTTTGTAGAGTCAATAAAAACTAAAAAACATTTTGCAATAAAGGAGATTAAAACATAAAAAGGAAATTAAAGACTAAATTAAGCTCGTAAAGTAAAAGCAGAGCCATAAAACTAGAACAACATTAAAACAAACCTACAGAGACACATTTTATTAACGTGCTTTCATCGGAAACATACTCGGTTAAAACTACAAGCTCCATCTCCAAACTTTAATGGTCTAAAATGACACGGTTACCTAGCAACCCGTCATCAGATAACAGCTCCACATTCATAAGCCAGGGACATTAAAAGTCATCAACTGGAAGGAAAATGTGGGACATGGAGAGCAATCTGCTACCATTACACCTCATCTGACCTCCATTAGTGCACACACAGTTAACTTACACAGGCTGCATTACTGTACAGAGAAAATCACCTCCTACCTCTCAGCTTTAATGTTACACTGCTGCTCAGAGGATGGACAGAGTTCGAAAATTATCTTGAAACAGTCCACATGAGTTGACTGATTCCTTTAAGAGTCAGAGTTTCTTCTAATGTGCAAGTCTGATTCTGATGGATATTTTTATTATAATTAATTACTTTTTATTATTATTATTACTATTATTATTTATATTATTATTTATAAAATATTTTTATATTGTAATAAACTTTTATTGTTAAAGATTTTAGGTAACTATTAACCCAATTAATCTGATGTAGAACAAAAGAAGATACAATTCATATAAATGGACACACCAGGACCGTTCCTCTTCCTCCTGAACTCATAAACTTCTACCTTATGAGAGGTATTGGTTGTATTATTAGTCTTCTGTGTTGGGGAGTAGCAAGTTACATGTTATATAATTATATACAAAATAAATGTAACGTAACTTAAGTTACTAAGAAAAAAATCAATTACATTACAGTTAGTAATCAAAATGTTGGTGATTACAAATGGGTAACATCCAAATATATTCTTCCTAGTAACAAAAAAGCTTATATGTAGAATAAAACATTCAATTAAACAGAAATTATTTCTTTTGGCATATTTAGGAACAACGCAGGCCAGCAGAGACACTGGGATGAATCTGAATGCGACACAATCAAGGTAACAGGTGGTGCTCCCCGATAATCTGGTTGAGAATCATAAACAAAAGCATATGTCCTGCAAGAGAGGCAATAAAAACAAATAGTATGGGCCAATTTGTCATATTGACATTTAAAGCCCAGTTCAGACCAAAGATTCTCGAAGTTACAAAACTGTTTGAGAATGTTGCAGAGAAAAGTTGCAATTGGTGGTGCAGTTTTAAAGCACGTCACCTGTTTCAACAGCCAATCAGCTTATAGTGAAGTCTGATGGTCCCCACCAAGCCCTCTGTTACCGTCCTCACGGTGTGCCGGTGTTGGATGGGTTGCTGCTGCCCTGCCCACACACATTCTCATTGACTGATAAATTGGCGCTGGTTATTTATATTATCCTATGCTGGTTTTGTTTCATCACTACTACAAATACAGCTGTAGCCAGTATCTCACTATCACTATCCTCAATTATATTTTAAGAAGCTACAAATTATATTCAGCCACAAAATAAGCCTGAAAAGATGCAAATCAGAACAGAAGTACAGAGTTGTTGCATAGAGATAATACATTGTCTCATCTAGTTGACTTGGTGTGAACCGGCAGGTTTTTACAACATTGCAGAATGGCGCATTGCAAATACTTTCCTGTTTCAACGTCTCTCATCACGAATCTTTGGTCTGAACTGGGTATAAGTTGTGTAAATGGATTCAAGACGTCAACTCCTGCACAGAGTTACATGCAAAAAAACATTCCACCTTAAATCCTGCCAGTAGCAGCTAATGGTAGCCTTTGAGCAGCACAGTGAATTAAATTATTTTGGATGTTTCAGATGTGGCTTCATTTACTTGCCGCAAGTAAATTAAAAAAATCAAAACACTTTTGTTCATCCACCATTAAGCGTTGATTAATTGCAAGCTAATTACAGCCAACTACATCCATGGTATCACCTAAAACTAGGTGGAGGAATGCTGCTCTCTCGGGGTGTCATGTGAAGACACATTAGGTAAACAGTGATGATAGCGGTAGAATTAAGTGTTAAGATAAGCTCAGGGCTACATCTTAATCTCATGAGAAGGCCATGTTTATTGTTTTGTGGTGAAGACTGAAATAAAGCCATTGTTAGTGAACGGCACCTGAACGCCTCGCCATCCTTCCTTCTGCAGAGTGGTTTGGACCACTGGAAGCTAGTTACCAGCTAATAATGAGCCAAGCTAAATTAATGTAAATAAGCCAGCGTGTCCCCAGCTACGGTTCAGTTGTCACTGAGAGAGGTAATGAGTGCTTGCATAACATTCAAAACAAGCCACAACTGTGTGCGCATGCACATTGGTGTTCCTGTACTTAAACAAGGAGCACTACACCCTGCTTACAAGGGGCTGTCCTTACATCCAGATGTCCAGTTTAAAACATCTGTTAGAAAAGTTATCAAAAAGTAATCAAATGTAATAAATTACATTACTTGGATGAAGTAATTAAAATACTATATTTAACAGGGTATCTGGTAATCTGTTACCTATTATATTTCAAAAGTAACCTTCCCAACAGTGGTAGTATTTAAACTACAGATTGCAGGTAGCCAAAATGACCTAGCCCAGCATCAGTTCAAACTCGGCATGCCGGATGAAATTAGTTGGGCTGCATTCGGTTGTCGCCTCGGTTGAGGCTTAGTATGAGTCATGGCCAAACAAATGATTTACAATAAAGACTCACTGCAAGAAGCAAACTGTTAACATTATTTCCTCCTATTTGTATTGACATTTTCAAATTGCATGTAAAAAAATTCCTGAGTGTGACACTGTAAAAAGAATAAAACAAATGATGATAAATATGAAGCACAAAGAGCTGAAGACATAAGGTGTGTGTGGAGTGATGAGGAGACTGTAACCTTCCACGCTTTGTTACTGGGGCTCTTTGAATCACCTCTTCCTCTGCAGCGCTTTACTGACATCAATCAGATGTTTTTATAAATTATACCAATATTCACACATCAGGAGTGGATGGAAACAAGAATCCATTCATGCTTTATTTTCTCCTTTTTCTGGTTCAGTCTGAGCTAAAATTGGATGGACATGTGACCAGTGGAGGCTCTATTAGCTATCAATTTTCTTTCTCTTTTTGTGTCTCTATTTCAGACTGAATTCAATTTAACCTTCAGTATATTTGTCCACCCGGGCACATCCATCCTTTTGCTCTTAATCCCTCTTTATTGTCCTCTAAACACACACAAACCTCTTGGTTTCACACACACACACACACACACACACACACACACACACCAGCAGAATCATGCTGTTCCTTCGCAACAGTGTCATTTCTGTATTTCCTGTGTGTTATCAGCTCTCATTGAGGAGCACATTGCAGCCTCCTCACCCCATCAGCAGTCTGCCCTCCATCTGCTGACACCAATAAAATCATCTCACACGCTGTGACTCTGTCAGTCTGCACAGAAAACACTTTATCAGACCAAGCTGCTGCTGCAGGTTAAAGGACAGTTATTACTAACAGATCAGCTGTTCTCAATCCCAGAACACCAAATACAGCAACTTGGTCAGTGGTCGTCAGTGTCTGACTCTGACACACAAGAAACCTTTCAGTGTCTGTGTGAGACACAGCTGGCTTTCAGCTAACGCCAATGAAAACACAACCGTTGCAATGTCTCCTAATCTCCAGAATAAATGTTGGCATTGTTTTTGTAGTGGATACATTGAAACTTTACCTTTAAACAACGCTGTGGTTAATGAGGAAAAAATATGGAGTGCTGCACTGGGTTAAGGCTCTGTGTAGTCAGTTGTAATAAAAACATTGAACTGCCTGAGGAACACTGCTGCTATAATATGTAGTGATGCCACCTGATACAGCATCAAACTGCTGGACATCTTCCTATGCAGTTTTTTTCTGTTTTTGGTGTACCGTCATTATTATGTACCTCTGGCCTCTTATATTATTGCCTGTTTGTCATGTTTTTTAGACATGTATCATTGAGGGTGATTTATTATGTTTTTCTTACATTATACCTTCCTTTCAGTATTGTCATGTTTTTGATCTAGTATTAGTGAGGTTGAACCCTTATGTATTTCTATACACTCTCTTTTAAGTATACAATATCACTGATGACATGTTTTATACATTTATTACTGGGGGTGATCCTTTGTAAGCCCTACAAAGTTTTTCAACACATTCTTACTCCGACCTCGTCATATATCGTCGTGTGGTCGTGGACTTTCCATGCCCACATACGTTGTGAAAGGTACCCTGGGTGCGTTGGTTGTTGACGTTCTGGGACACCGTGTCAAGTTCTCCCTGTTTACATACAGTCTCTTTCAAAATAAACACAATACATCGGTACAACGTAAATGGACCTTTTTTTTAATTCAACAACAAACACCCACGGTTAGGTTTAATATGGGAAAGAGAAGCATCACACAACACCGATGCCCAATGGCTAGTGGGCCACAGCAACCTCCCTGAACAAGAACCAGTAATCATCTCAATGGCAGACATCCAAGAAAGAGTGTCAAAGATGAAGAGCTGGACAACACTGGGCCCCGATATGATCCATACATACTGGCTGAAGAAGCTAACTGCACTCCATGAATGCCTAGCAGCACAGATGGCACAGCTGCTAAGGGATGGGACCCACCCCCCAGAGTGGTTGACACAGGGCAGGACAGTCCTGATCATGAAAGATCCCCAGAAGGGAACCATCCCATCCAACTACAGACCAATAACCTGTCTCTGCACAACATGGAAGCTCCTGTAGGGCATCATAGGGGCTACGATAACTAGGCATATGGTCCAATACATGAGCGAGGCACAGAAAGGAATTGGCAGTAACACCAGGAGAGCCAAACACCAGCTACTGGTTGACTGAGCAATCACCCAAGACTGCAAGAGCAAGAAGACCAACCTGTGCACTGCCTGGATTGACTACAAGAAAGCCTGTGAATCAATGCCACACACGTGGATACTGAAATGTAGATCAACAGGACACTAACGGCCTTCATAAAGAACTCCATGGGAATGTGGAAGATGACCCTAGAGGCCATCTGAAAGCTGATTGCCAAGTCAACATCAAATGAGGCATATACCAAGGGGATGCACTGTCACCACTGCTGTTCTGCATAGGCCTGAATCCCCTCAGTCAGATCATCAAGAAGACTGGCTATGGATACAGATTCTGAAGTGAGGTAACAATCAGCCACCTGCTCTACATGGATGACATCAAGCTGTATGCCAAGAATGAGCTAGAAATCGACTCACTGATCCACACCACCAGGATCTACAGCAAGGACATAGGGATGTCATTCGGATTAGGCAAGTGTGGCCGGATGGTATCAAAGAGAGACAAGATGATCAGAACTGAGGGAGCTGACCTAGCAGAGGGCAACATACGAGATATCCAGGACAGCTACAAGTGCCTTGGGATCCCGCAGGCTAATGGAAATCATGAGAAGGCTGCAAGGAGGGGCAGTAGCTCAGTCCACAGAGACTTGGGTTGGGAACCGGAGGGTCGCCTGTTCAAGTCCCCATCTGGACCTGCTGTCACAGGCCAGGGTCTGTGACAGCAGATCAGACCCAAGGTGCAGGCTGTGCAAAGATGCCCCTGAGATGGTCCAGCCCATAGTGGCATACATGGAGAGGCACAACCAGGTGGCTGGGATAGTGTACAGGAACATATGTACCCAGTACGAATTCAAAGTACCCAAATCCTGATGGGACTCACCAGCAAAGGTGGTTGAGAACAACAGGGCTAAGATCCTGTGGGACTTCAGCTTCCAGACTGACAAACAGCTGCTGGCTAACCAACTGGACATAGTGGTAGTTGACAAACACCAGAAGAGGGCAGTGGTGTTAGATGTGGCAATACCAGCCGACAGCAACATCAGAAAGAAGGAACACAAATAGGTGAAGAAGTATCAAGAGTTGAAAGAACAGATGGAACAGATGTGGAGGGTCAAAGTTGACATGGTCCTCGTGGTAGTAGGAGCACTCGGGGCAGTGACCCCCAAACTGGGAGAGTGGCTCTGGAAGATTCCAGGAACAACATCTGAAGCCTCAGTCCAGAAGTATGTAGTCTTACTAACAGCTAAGATACTGCGCAGAACCCTCAAACTCCCAGGCCTCTGGTAGATGACCCAAGCTTGAGGATGATACAGATACCACCCTAAGAGGGTGAGAGGTTGATTTTTTTCTTTTTTTTTTTTTTTTTTTTTTTTTTTAAATAAAAAAACGATGCATCTGAGTTGGCCCCCTGCTGATTACATTCAGAGGTTTCTGTTGAAATAAACATAATATTGCATCTTTACCTTGTGTGGAGCTGATCAGTGTCTCAGATGAAATGCAACATACTGTTCTCATCAACATGGTTCAAAAACTTTTTTTTAAACCAGAAATAAATTCAGCACTTAAACAGCTGTCCAAAAAGGACTCAAGAGAGGCAAACTGGGACGAAAACTCAAAAGTCTGCATTTACTGGTTTCTTAGTGTGCTTTCACACCTGTCCTGTTTGGTTTGGTTCAAACAAACTCAAGTCTGTTTGCCCCCTAAGTGCGGTTTGTTTGGGCAGATGTGAAAACAGCAATCGCACTCGGGTACGCATCAAAACAACCGGACCAAGACCTTCTTAAACAGGTGGTCTTGGTCCAGATACAAACAAACTCTGGTGCGGTTCGTTTGTGGTGAGAACATGTTCCGACCTCGATCTGAACCAACTGCAGTCGCATTTTACGCATTGTTTGGGATTAAACATGAGCATGTTACAGTCCTGGAGGATTATTAATTTGCGCCTCCTCCTGTACTGCTTTAATATGCACATTCGACACATCCAATGCTTCAAAACACTGTTTTCTAGTGGGAGCCATGCCTTGATTTCAAACTGTATGGTTTGCCTAAAACGAACAATGACAGCAATAAAGTATACAATGACCAGTGCCAAAATCAACCCGCGTGGTTGTCCCTCCATTGTGATATTAGAGTGTTGCATTTGTCTTGCAAGTGTACTCTTCTAAAACGTTTTGTTTACTTCCTGGATTTTTCCCACATGAAAATTCTGACTAGTCAAGAGCAGCTTTTTTGCGCAGGCATTTTATCTGGTCCACTTGTAAATGCTGCCGCGAGAACATGAACCAACTCTAGGATATTATGCAACTTTGTAACAAAATTAGTCCGTGATTCAGACAAAAGCAAGACAACTCTTGGTCTAAAAGCACCCTTACAAGGACAACTAGAGTAAAAACTGGGCCTGTGATAACATTTCCACGGACTTCAGGTGACTAGTAAACTGTCTAAATACTGTATATAGAAATCTTTGGTCATGTCAGGGATTTCCGTTGTGTTGCTACTGTTCCCTGCTGCCTGTCATCACAGCCACTTTTAAAAAACACTTTGCTTTTTGAGGGAAGGTTCTTATAAGTACCCAGTTGTCAGGGTGGTTACTGTGAAATAAAATAAAATAATCTGATTTTAGCAGGTTTTTATCTGGTCTACTGCTGATTGAGTCTTTGAAGAGATAAATAAGTCTCCTCCTCCCCTCACCCTGTCATCTCCCCTCACCCTGTCATCTCTCTCCCTGCGTTTTAATGAACAGACCGTCTGCTGTTTCATCATTTCATCCTATCTCTTTTCAGCTGTCCTTTCAAGTAAAGCCGAACTAGTTATTACACTGCACCTATATGAACTATGTTATGAAAAAGATGTTGGCTAATTTTCGATATTTTAGCTTAATACGCTGGAAACAGCTTTTTTGGGACGGTAGGTGTATGCGGCTAGTAAAATAGAGTTGTAAAATAGGGTCGTAAAAAGATAGATCTACTGAATATATGTAATATCTACTATCACTTGTAGTAGTCCAATGCTTTCACAGCGAAAAAACATGATAAAGTTACACTAAAATTATGTATAAAAGAGCTTTCATACAGCTTTGCACACACATTACTCTTAGATGGATTACTCGCGAATGCAGGCTTGCACAGAAATGCCACGCATAAGACTTGAAAGTGCAGGACCAGAGGTTTCCAGTGATACCACACACATCATTGTGCTGTAATCTCATCATGCTATAAATACAGATCAATTGTCTACAAAATAAAAACCTGACGAATTTGTGTTTCTCCCTGTCTATCCACATTTGTAGTCCGGCTTTCAAGATGCAAATATCTCCATATTGTCCAGTTGACACTCCATCAAACTTTATATGACAAGACCAGCCACTTCACCTTTGCGCAACCAGACAACTGAGGCCTAATTATGCATGCTGACAGGGCAGTAGTCACCATATACATTGAGGGGGACACGCGCCCCGCCCCCGCCTGCCCAAAATATTTTTTTACTGCAAACAAAGTGGAAAATATATCATTGCACTTGGTTGACTATTTTTCTATTATCTTAGATGTAAATATTGCATGTTTCTTTAAGATAAAATACATTTTTAACTTGTAAATGAGTCAATGGAATTTCTTGCAATAATGAAAAAATGCTGGCAATCATGTTTTGGACAACTGTGAAGTGACAGAATGTCCCAGCATCATGGTTCTTATATTGCCAGATTCCAGAGAGTCTCCCCTCTTCATATATGGCAGAATATGTCAACTTCCAACTTGCTATGGTGAGATATATGTAAAAATGTAAGAATATAGTCACACAGATTTGTTTTTTTCATTGATATAAAACTTAATATAAAATACAGGCACATAGAAGGACATGGGATAATGGCAAATCTGGATTGCCCAGATTGTCCTGAAAAAAAAACAACATATCGCATGTGTATGTAGCCTTTATAATGACTGTGATATGAGCTTAAAAGTAAAGGCAGTAAAAATACCCCAAAAAAAAGCCTAGGAAGATACTGGCCAGATGACTGTGACACTGTGGATGTTTATGCTCCCCAGAGGATGAACTCTAATGATTTTTGGGGAACGTTGACATTTCCACCAGCACCACCTTCAGGACAAATTTTTGACACAATGAAAATAAAAATTTACGTCTTGTGGAGTGTGAGGTGAGCCCTCATGTTTGTAGTATTCCCATAGTATTTTATTCTCATATGAAGCTGCTTGCAAATCACGTGTCATATCCAAGTCTTCCTTTCCTTCTGTGTTCAAAAATCCAAAACAAGTCCAGATGTTTGATTTAAACGCAGATGGTGTGTTTCAAATTTCTTTCTCTGGTGCCTCCGTCTTTTTTTTAATGAATTTCATGCCATATGCTGCTGACTGACACCTCTGCTGACCTCACCAAGAAAAACATATCTAGTGGACCAAGAAAGCAACTAATTTTATTATTCTAGTTGAAAAGTTGTATTAAAATGTGAATTTGCAAAAAATAATAATGTATATAATGAAAGATCGATACTTGGCATCTGTGTATCGATACAATATCGGCACGCAAAATATTGCAATACTATGCTGTATCAATTTTTTCCCCCCACCCCTAATAATCTATCACTTTAAAAGGTCACATTCTGCATTATGAGTACTTTAAATGCATTAAGGGCGTTTTAATAATAAAATCATTATTATGAAAAAAGTACAAAATAATAATTTTGTATTTTTAATTCAGTAAAGGATGCAAGTACTCCCACCTCTGTTTATTTTACTGCTGTCGTGCAATTTATTATTATAATAAGGTATTGCAATTTAAATATTAAACACTGAAGCACTGAGTTGTTTGTGTGTTTTTGTTTATGTTTGAATTTATTTAATTGTACAGTATGTGTGGTGTACACGTGAGCCTGTGTGTGTGTGTGTGTGCCCAGTGGCTCTAAAAGAAAAACACTTAAATTAAGAAGAGTCAGTGAGGCAGATGGAGAGGAGAGGCTGCAGGGAGGAGGAGGAGGAGGAGGGTGAGGAAGACGAAGACGAGTGGAGGGTGAACAGTGAGATCCTCTTTGTGTTAAGACTCTTTTGTCTGTGCTGTGTGGCTGCAGGCTGTCAGACTCCATTTGAGCATGCTCAGTCAATCCAAATAAACAACTCGACTGTAATTGATAAATGGAAGGCAGAGAAACCTCCACCAGCTCCAGGACTGCTGCTCCACCTACAGTCACCTCAATCTTCAAACACCACCTGAAGCTCCGGGTTGAATCATCTCTGTTGGTTTCACAGGTAAAGTTAAAAAATTACTGTCAAAATGTGATACAGGCTCGTTTTCTATCAATGAGTCTGATTTACTGGAGCGTTCATGTCCCGAAGCAAAAACTGACCATCACTGACATTTAACTTCATCACAGTGTTAGAGAGGAATGCACTTTACAGCCACAAGTTTGTGGATACCAGAATATTTTAGCCACACATGATGATGTAACAGTGATGGAAAAAGTACTCAGATCAGGAAAAGTAGTGTAAAACTACTTTGTCCTATATTCAACATCTTACTCAAGTAAAAGTACAAAAGTATTATTTATTTTCATTTATTTATTTAACCTTATTCTAACTAGGAAGTCCCATTGAGATTGAAAATCTCTTTTACAAGAGAATCCTATAGCAGGCGGTAGCAATCCGGTAACAGCCAATCAGAACACATTTAAAATGCAATGAATACAACATATAATACAATGAAACACAATAAAACAACAACTATTCAAACATAGTGGCCTCTCAAAAAAACAAGCACATGTCTCTATCACCACTTTCTTTATGACACCCTTAAATTCATTGATGAATATAAGTATTTCTAATTTTAGATCTTTTTGAAGATTGTTCCATGCCCATGGTGCAGAGAAGGAAAATGCAGTTTCCCCCCCGATCTGTTAAAACCCAGGGTTCATTAAAAAGCAACCACTTGGAGGAGCATAGCTGGAAACTACCATAGCTGAGACAAGGAAGGGAGCAGAGGTCGGCTGGAAGTTTGCCCATTATTCCTTAATATCCCTTTAAGAGTATACCAGTGCTGTTGTCCGTGAGTGGTCAATGACATTCAACCCACCAAGTAATAAAGAATGCAGTGATGAGTAAGTGATTTTGCATTTGTAATAAAATATAGAGATGCATGGTAAACCGAATCAAGGCTGTGCAAAATGGTGAAGGCTGCATGCATATACAACGTGTCACTTTAATCAATCACAGACAGAAAAGTAGCCTCCACAAGTTTTTTTTTTTCAGCACTAAAAGTAAAACAAGATTTATTTCTAAAATAAAAGCCAATCTTCACTTTAAGCTTCCTAACTAGAGCAGCAATATGTACATTAAATGAAAGCTTGTCATCTATCCATATACCCAGTTACTTGTATGAGGACACTCTTTAAATGGATTTACTTTCAGAAGTGAAGATACTAAAGTCATCAAACAGCTGTGAGCAAGCTTTTGTGAAGACCATAAACTTTGTTTTCTGAGGACTTAAACTTAATTTTAACTCAGCAGAGCAGTTTGTAATGACTTGAGTCTGAAGCTCTTGCACTGCCTGCACTATGGAGGGGGCATGTGTGTTAATGACAGTGTCATCTGCATATAAATGTATTTTTGCCTAAATGCCTTTACTCAAATCATTTATATGAATAGAAAAAAAATAGGCCCCATGATGGAACCCTGGGGGACACCTTTAGCTATCTCAAGTTATTTTAGCACTAAAATGTACCTTAAGTACCAATGGTAAAGTACTCATTCTGCAGGATAATACATATCATATTATTGTATTCAAATTTTTGATGCATTAATGTGTTCATCACTTTAATGTTGCAGCTGGTAAAGATGGAGGTCATTTCAGTGACTTTATATACTACTGGGTAGTTTGATCTATAATGCATCAGCATTTATCAGTTGACTATTAATAGTCTGTATCTGTACAGTATAAATGTAATGCAGTAAAAAGTACAATATTTCCCTTTGAAACGTAGCAGAGAATTTAGATATTCAAGTACAAGTACCTCAAATCTGTAGGTAAGTACAGTACTTGTTCGTTTTAACCACGGTGATGTAAAATGTCACTGTGACACCAACAGCCTCCACTTCTCTGGTTTTAGTCTTGGTATGTGGCATCACATTTAATATTTCAAACAGCAAAATAAGTCAGTGTCAGTGTAATCGGTTCAATCTGTGGATTCACCTGAAGTTAATCTGTGAAAACTTTTTTACAGAAGTTTCACCGTTGACCAACAGCTAGCCGTCTCGACAGAGCTGAGCTTTGAGGAGCGGAAAAACTCCAAAATGGGTAAAGTTATTGTAGTTTATCCTAAAAATTCAAGAGTTACATGCTTCACTACAGCACTTACTATGAGACATTTAACACATTTGTTGTGTCTGACAGTACAGAGCTCATCTGGACTGACGTGCTGACGTATTGCGGTAAGCGAGTTGTGTCATTTCCGGTGTTTCTGTGACAGCGTCTCTGTACTGCTCTGGTGAATTCTGCTAGCCTGTTTTCTCACTACAGTTGCTTTAACGTCTACTTCAAGTCTTAACCCACACTGGTTCTGTTTAAGCACTTATAGCTCTCCTCCTTTCTACGACTTTCTCGCTAATCTCTTAGCTGTTGTTTGCACGTTACTAGCCTTGGTAGCTACATTAGCTTTACAGTTAGCGATGGCTTCTCCTTCTGCTCTTTCTTGCTCGGTGTGCCAAATGTTCAGTTATGCCTCTGCCTCCTTTAGCGACAGTGGTAATTGTA
>NC_065527.1:38438933-38442181 GCF_006386435.1 Epinephelus moara | reverse complement strand
TTTTTTGGGGAGTTTTTCCTTATCCGCTGCGAGGGTCATAAGGACAGAGGGATGTCGTATGCTGTAAAGCGCTGTGAGGCAAATTGTGATTTGTGATATTGGGCTTTATAAATAAAATTGATTGAAAATTGATTGATTGATTGTTGTTGTTTTTTTTACTTACGTTAAATGATGTTTGACCTTTGGTAAATGGTGTTAATTAATATATACATATATATATATATATATATATATATATATATATATATAAATTGCAACATTAGGAAAAACCGTTCCAAGCCTTGATTTGTTCTGAAGTTGCTACAAATGTTAATGGGATTTTGATTAGGTTTTTCTTGTTTTTAACATAAGGAACAGAACCTGGAAACTGAACTGCTCCTCTGGTCTCTCATCAGCTGACAGCCAGGCAGCTGTGAGCCAGTGACTGTGAAGCTTAAATGACACAGCTGATTCCAATCAGATAAAACAAAACAATTCCAATGCAATTAAGGCCAGTTCAGACCAAAAATTCCAGATGCAACAAAACCATTTCAGGACATTGCAGAGAAAAGGTTCAGTGGTCTGAATGACTCAGTTGTATATCGGCTCAGGTCGGCTCATGCAGTGGAAAGGGATTCAACCTGTTCAATTGTGGGGAATGCATCACAGACCGTCTCGAACCTTGTAACCAATCAGCAGCAAGCTCATGCCTTTGGCTGTTGCACACACACAGTAGTCAACCTGATCTCACAGAAATATGTGAAATGACCAAGACCTCTTAACAGCGCATTCCGTGGTGGCAGCACGTAATGGGTTGAAATTACATGCCGGTACCACGGAAACAAGGCCAATGTAAAGTCAATTAGGATCCATTGTTGTGGTGTACACACGAATTCCCTGATTCAACAACGTCACGTCAACCTCATTTTCCTCAATGATATCTTTAACATTCCTGTATACACACAAAAACACAAAAGTGTCCTTGATAACTCAACAATATGATAGGTTAATGTCAAGGCCATAAAATAAAATAATGCATTTTGCCAGCTTTTGATAGTGTAGGGCTTTAAGAGCAATGTGCTGTGGGCGGACTACTGTTTTGTAGCTACTGTCTGCCATCTGTGGGCTTCCTTCCATTTCAAATTGCCGTCCGTCTGCCGTAACCAAATCCAAACGCCACTAATAAATTAATAAATAAGAAGAAAAAAATAAGGCCGAGCACGGAAGAAACAGAGAGGAAACACCATCACATGGAGCCGGCAACCCGGCCACCCTCCACCCACCAGGGGAGAGCGGAAAATCAAAACTTTGTCGTAGAGCTAAACCAAATATATCATTGGAAAGGTCTCAACCTGGAGAGTAACATATGTCAGTATGATGATTCTACATGGCTCCTGCTTTAAGTCATTCACCTTTGAACCTTGACCTCAGTGCATGTTTGCAGGCATATAACTCAGCAACAAAAGGGGGTATAGACATGGGACCAACTGTTATAGAGAGCTCTTGACCTCAACTATCATGTGAGTATAGTCAACAACTGGGGGTGCTGTCAGATATCGGTAAAATATGGATAAAATTAATTTTCACCCATTTAGAAATTAGATATTTAAAATCTGATTACACAAGTGTGTTTACCATCCCCATCAAGTCCACAGTGTACTCTCAATTCAGTATTTACAACTTCCAAATCTAGGAAAAACACTTATATTTTTCAAAAACTACAATTCCCTGGGCCTGCGCCATGCAGCTTGATACATATCAGCAACATAGTTGTAGTTCTTATGATTTGCAAAGTAGGGTTCTAAATACTTGTCATCCTCCGATTATCCGGGTCCAGATCGCGGGGGTAGTAGCCTCAGCAAAGAAGCCCAGACAGTCCTCTCCCCAGTAAAAAGATATATCTACTGAATATATCTAATATCAAGTAAAGCCGAACTAGTTATTACACTGCACCTATATGAACTATGTTATGAAAAAGATGTTGGCTAATTTTCGATATTTTAGCTTAATACGCTAGAAACAGCGTTTTTGGGATGGTAGGTGTATGCGGCTTGTAAAATAGAGTTGTAAAATAGGGTCGTAAAAAGATAGATCTACTGAATATATCTAATATCTAGTAAAGCCAAACTAGTAATGACACTCTATCTAGATGAACTATGTTAAGAAAAAGCAAGGATGTTGGCTAATTTCAGATAATTTAGATTTTTGGGGGGGACGGCAGTTTTTTGCGGCTTGTTGTAAAATAGAGTCTTAAAAACACATCTACTGATTATATCTAATGTCTAGTAAAGCCGAACTAGTAACAACACTGCATCTAGATGAAACATGTTAAGAAAAAGTAAGGATGATGGTTAATTTAAGATATTTTAGTAAGTTCTCTAGAAACAGCGTTTTTGGGACTCCGGTTGTAGAGTTGTTAAATAGTGTCGTAAAAAAAGTAAATCTTCTGAATATATCAAATATCTAGTACAGCTGAACTATCATGTTATTATTAATATTATTATTGGTGGGAAATTATGACAGAGGAATATATTTGCCGTTTTAATATCAAGAACACTTTTGTGTTTTTGTGTGTATACAGGAATGTTACATTCGCTGGGAGGAGCTTCAGCCGAAGTGGAGGCCGTGTGACGGGTGGAAGCAGCACAAACAACAGGGAGATCTTCAGACTAAATAGAGTGGAGGACGGCTCGCGGTGGATAATTGGCGTGGTGGTAGAGACTGCAGAGGACAAAGACTGGAGCATGGTCGTGAGCTTTTAGACTGTTGACTTTTAACATTGTTCTTAATCTGACTTCTAGAAGGAGGCCCTCCCCCCATTCAAACATTGTGCAATAAATTGTTTCTGTGTAACTTACTGGTTCGGGTTATTGAGTACTGCTCACCCTCATAACAAAAGAACTTACAGAATTTGGTGGTTTGTTATTCATAAGTGGACATTGTAAGGAAAACCCACCATGTGCCAAATGCAGAGAATTGTGTGTAGTGTTTTGAAAAAAGTGTGTTTAGAAGACAATAAGAACAACCCCAGGTTTCTTTTCAGCACTGTAGCTAGGCTGACTGAGAGTCAAAGCTCTACTGAGCCTTGTATTCCTTTAGCCCTCAGCAGTAATGATTTTATGAACTTTTTTAATGACAAAATTCTAACTATTAGAGGCAAAATTCATGACCTCGTGCCCTCAGATAGTACCTATCTAACCTCAAACACAGCTGTAAGACCTAATATATATTTAGATTGCTTCTCCCCAATTTCTCTTCAAGAATTGACC
>NC_065527.1:38423428-38436955 GCF_006386435.1 Epinephelus moara | reverse complement strand
TTTTTTTGGGGAGTTTTTCCTTATCCGCTGCGAGGGTCATAAGGACAGAGGGATGTCGTATGCTGTAAAGCCCTGTGAGGCAAATTGTGATTTGTGATATTGGGCTTTATAAATAAAATTGATTGATTGATTGATTGTAGCTGTTGGCTCTATCATTCTGTATGCATCTCAGTTACAGTTTGTAATGTGGAATTACTGTAGGCTCCCATTTTGTTAAAGTAAAAGGATGGTTTACAGTTACAGTATCCCATCCCACTTCTGTTTTTGGAGAACTGAGAGACAACCACCTGGTGGAGGCAGGAGAAGGCTGGCGTCCAACGAGCAAGAGAGGGAAATGGTCAACATGGTATTTGCCAACAATGCAATTCACCTTTGAGAGATTCAACAGCGGGTTGTTGAGGATCAACAAGTCTTTCGAGGAATTGATGCCATTAGTATCTCAACAATCGACCGTATTCTGAAAAGAAATCACCTGCGAATGAAACAGGCATATCGTGTCCCTTTTGAAAGAAACTCTGACAGAGTGAAAGACCAGCAACAGGAGTATGTGCAGGTATGGGTTACCATACTGTATGAAGTATTTCAGTATGTTACAATATCTGTATTGTTACTGTACAGTACAGCTGTCTATACCATAGAACGAACTACATATATGATGGCCTACCATTTGCACCCTCTATCTTCCTACCAGCATATTCCCTCTTCCTCAACCCCATAGAGGAGTTTTTTTCGGCATGGTGGTGGAAGGTGTATGACAGAGTCCCCTACGTTCATGCTCACCTTCTCCAGGCCATGGAGGAGGCAAGTTTTTCCCCCCGCTGCCTGGCAAGGGCCAATATAGCATGTGATGTGAATGAGGTTCTCTGGCCTAACCCAGACCAGAGACACGATGCTGTACAAGAGTGAAATATTTTCTGTATTTGCCATTTTATTTTGCCATTTTCTGTATTTATATTTTTGTGTAAATATGTTTTTCTTCTTTTTCTCCTCCCTTATGAATAAAACAAGTAAAAACATTTGTCTATTGTGTTTATCATTTAAAGAGGTTTTGTGGGGGAGAACCAGAAGCAACATTATTTATTTTAGGTTTTTGTGGCAGTGTTATGAATTGATCTCCGCAGTGTCTAAGACTATGTTGTAGTGTGTGTGTTTTTCTGGACTATTGTGTGATGTGTGAAGGCAAAGTTTGGTTTTGACCTGGAAGTTTGACGTTTGGGGAGTTGAGTGTGCAGTTTTGGATTTGTGTTTAGAGTTTTGAGGAATGGAGCTTAGTTTCGAGAAATGTGTCTAAGCAATCGAGAAAAACTATAATAGCAGCGCGTATGTTGTCACTGGCAGCGCTCATATTTTGAAACATGCAGACCATGTCCTTCCAGATCAAAGGATGGACCAGTCCAATCAGCGACGATTCATGTCGCCTGAGGGTACCTACCTTTTCCGGTTTGGTTAATGTAGGGATAGTGCACCCAAAAATGAAAATTCAGTCATTATCTACTCACCCATATGCCGACGGAGGCCCTGGTGAAGTTTTAGAGTCGGCGAGTGGAGCGGCCAGCACACCTAATGGTAGACGGTGCCCCAGACTAACATCCAAGAACACAAAATTGAATCCACAAAGTATCTCCATACTGCTCATCCATAATGATCCAAATGTGCTGCAGCCGCGACATAAAAAGTTGTTTGGAAAAACGTCATATGAACTCTGTTTTTAGCCTCACTGTAGCCTGTAGCTCTGACTGCTTCTCTGTGCTCCGCGCTCATGTGTGCGCGCCTGCGCGAGACCAGCGAAAGCATGAGCTTTGCTTACCCGTGTTTACATCCCGTGACATGTGCACCACAGGGAGAGACAACGTAACCACAGTAGCTAAAAGATCATTTGCACTACGGTCTTTTAGCAAAGGACAGCCCAACATGTCAGAAGACTTTGAAATTGAGGAGGAACAGCATTTCTTTGTTGAGCCGTATTTGTTTGAGCCTGAGTATATGGACGCGGAACTCAGTCTACTGGACGAAGCAGCCACCGCAGCTCATGAGCCTCAGCCAGCCGCAGAATACCGGAGTCGAGCACTGGAAACCTGGTGGTGTAGTTGTTTCAAATGCAAAGCAATGCCAACGGATGAGGAAAGTCTTTGCTGCTCAGACTGGGAATTGGCGATGCCTGCACTTGAGAATCTGGACATCAGTACTGACGAGACTGCTGCTCTTCAGAGATCACCGATCACCCTAAGCGCGCATACGTGAACACAGAGCACAGAGAAGCAGTCAGAGCTACAGGCTACAGTGAGGCTAAAAACAGAGTTCATATGACATTTTTCGAAACAACTTTTTATGTTGGGGCTGCAGCACACTTGGATCACTACGGATGAGCAGTATGGAGATACTTGGTGGATTCAATTTTGTGTTCTTGGACGTTAGTCTGGGGCGCCATATGCCATTAGGTGTGCTGGCTGCTCCCCCCTTGGATCTCTGCAAGGAATGTGAGGACTCTAAAACTGCCTCCATTGGCATATGGGTGAGTAGATAATGGCTGAATTTTCATTTTTGGGTGCACTATCCCTTTAATGTCATTGTCGTTTCTGTTTTATTGTTGTGTTTTCTGTTTTGTTGTTGTGTTTTTTGATTTGTTGTTGTGTTTAGTAATTTGTCGTTGTGTTTTCTGTTTTGTTGTTGTGTTTAGTAATTTGTCGTTTTGTTTTCTGTTTTGTTGTCATGTTTAGTAATTTGTTGTCGTGTTTTCTGATTTGCTGTTGTGTTTTCTGTTTTGTTGTTGTGTTTTCTGGTTTGTTGTTGTGTTTTCTGATTTGCTGTTGTGATTTGCACTTCAGGGCCACCGTAGCATGTAGCTGAGGGACAGACAAGGTGACAGCCCAAGCGCATTAAGATGGGTTTAAAATGTCTCAAACTAGTCCTTCCTATTCCCAAACCGTGGGTCCAATCTTCAATCTGATCATATCAGCAGAGAGATACACTCGTCCCGAACGCAAACATATAGTTTTTATGTTTGTGGAGTCAAAAATGCAATCTTAGTCGCAAGTTAAAGATATGTTGGCCCTCATCTTTTCTTCCGAAGATTGTCATGAGGTTTTGTGTCACGTCAACTTTGAGCGCTTATAAAATCCAAACCGTTTGAGTAATTACAAAGTCATTCAGAAGGTTTTGTTTAGCAGGGGTAGAACTGTGATGTGTTTGAGTTTGAAGGCGTTACAATAAACGGTGTAGGAGGAAATATTTTTTTTGAGAGAGAATTTTTGAAAAATGACATCTTATTTTTAAAGGGCAAAGAGCTCACTTCCCGTTGATTTTAGGTCAGGGGTGTCAGCGTGTGATTTGTAGGTCCTGATGAGACAAACAAGCTAGTTTTGGTTTGATCTTTCTACAACATTCCTACGGGCCGCAGCTGCCATTTTAGTGTGTCTAGGTGGCGTGAAAATCATCAGGAGGTTTTGTGGAACTTCACCTTGAAGAGGCCATAAAATCCAAACCGTTTGAGTAATGACAAAGTTGTTGAGATGCTTTGTTCAGCATGGGTTTAGCTAATATGTGCGAGTTTGAAGCCGATACGATAAACGGTCTAGGAGAAGATATTTTTTGAAAAAGAGCATTTTTCAGGCGAAATCTTACTTTGAAAGGGCAAATAGCTCACTTCGTGTTGGATTTAGGTCAGGGCTGTCAGCACGTGATTTTTAGGTCTCGATGAGACGAACAAGCCAGTTTTGGTTTGATCTTTCTACGACATTCCTACTAGAGGCTGACATTTTTTCGGGAGTCACATGATTCCTGTGGGATTCCCACAAGATGGGAATCAGTTTCACTATTCGTCACGTGATTGGAACGGGATGGGAAAAAAAGTCAACGGGAGCGAGCGGGACTCGGAATCATAATTAGGCCTGTCGCAATATGCGATAAGTTGGTGAATTGAACGGTAAATTAAAAGGGATTAATTGCCATATTCATGCGTGTTTGTTTTCCTCGTCTCTCTCCACCAAAAAGACTGGACGACAAGAGCGTTCACTGCCATGCATCTTGGTTCATTAGCGTAATGAATGGAGGGAAAGCTCTTGTCGAGTGTCTTTGTCTCTGTGGGGGAGGCGGGGCTATGGGCTATACACACACACACACACACACACACACACACACAGTGAGATCTTCGTGAGGGGGAGATGAGGTGGAGAAAAAAACAAAACAGTTGAGCGTAAGAGAAAGACAGGGAACTTGTTCCTAAACCAAATGCCACAGCCCCTGTGTGGGAGTATTTTGGATTTAAACCAAATGACAGAGGGCAGCCCAGTAATTTGGACGAGCCGGTGTGCCGGGTTTGTTCTAAAACCATCTCAACAAAAAGAGCGAATATGGCCAACTTAACTGCACATCTGAGAGTGAGAGCAGCTATTTTTTTGTATTTATAAGGTCTTTATTTCTTTATTCATTTATTTCGGATATTTATATTTTCTTTTTTTTGCATTCCTAAATATTCTTGTTAAATATTTTTTTTCTCTTCAAATGGGTGTACTTGCATCATTGTGCCTTTATTATCATTATATAAGTAAAAAAAAGGGTCTAAAAACAGCAAAATTACAACAATAATAAAAATGGTCTTACAAGCACAATATTACGCAAAGTTATCACTTATCGCAATAATTTCTGACACAATTAATTGCCCAGCAAAATTTGTTATGGTGACATGCCTAAATAGTCAAGTTTTTATAAAGTAGTTGAAACTAGCTCCACCAGCTACAACAGTAACATGCTGCTCTAACACTGATGCTTCAGTATTAATAATCTAATGATGTCATATATAATACTATCAGTCAGAGGAACCAAACACTACTTTACTGCAATACTTTAAAGGTAGGATCTGGAGGATTTTCAAACAGAACAAAATATAGACATATACAAATGAAATCCTGCTTAATCATCACCTATGGGCTTCTACTCATGTGGTGGTGACTCTGTTTGCAGAGCTCCTGCCCTTTAACTGTATTTTGATGTTTTTGTGAGCTCGGAGCGCTTCTGGGCGGAGATTTCCCCAGCCAATGAGAGAGTGCAGGTGCCATGCCCGAGCGTGTCCGAGCGTGTCTGAGCGTGCACCAGCGCGAGCCTTGCCTGAACCTCTTCTGTGAAGCCTTCTTCCGTAACTCCGGGCTCCGTACACCCGGGAGAGTTGAGCCTAATAGGAGGGGCCAAATTTGAATGTGTGTTTACAAACAGCAACTGGAATATCCTCCAGACCCTACCTTTAACTACATTTTTCTCTCTCAGAACTGGTTCTTATGACGTGTTGTCTGACCACATCAGAAATCAAATGTGTTTATCATTCTGAACAGCTTCAAGGTGGAGTGAATGTGAAAGTAATTAGGCAATAAACATCAAAACACAACATTAGATGTCATATTTGGGTTAATATTCAACTAATGTAGGCATTGTGTGATCCATGTACTGTATTTTCATTGTTTTTACTGTAACTGAAACACAGCACGGGAGTGGGATGGGACAGGAGGCATTCTTGTGGGATTGGGACGGGACAGGATTTTTTTTTTTTCTTTTTCATGGGATTGGGACGGGATGGGATTATTTTTGTGGGAGTGGGATGGGACAGGACTGAAAATCCACTCCTGTGTCACCCTCTAATTCCTACAGGCGACAACGGCCATTTTAGTCTGTCTAGGTGGCGCTAGAGAACCCATTTTGGAACTTTAGGGGTTGTGCATATTGTTAGTTTGGTCACCAAGCTCAGGATTAAAATTGGTTTCTATTATAGAAACAAATCCTGCTTCTCTCTCCGAGCTCGCAAATATCTTGTTTCTGCAACTTTTTTACCTCTGCTTGATTATGGTGATGTTCTGTACATGACAGCTTCAGCTAAATGTCTACAGTCCTTGAACACCGTCTATCACTGTGCGCTGAGATTTGTCACTGGCTGTAGCAGACTCACCCATCACTGTGAACTCTATGCCAAGTCTGGATGGCCATCTCTGAGTGTCCGCCGGTACATACACTGGTTGACTCTCATTTATAAAGCTCTTCTTGGCCTAGTTCCAACGTACTTGTGTACACTTCTGCAAAGAACTAAAAGCCGCTACGCCTTACGCTCTGGTGATATCATTCACCTGATTGTCCCCCGTGTCAGGACTGAACAGGGGAAAAGAGCTTTCAGATTTGCTGCCCCATCAGCATGGAATACCCTCCAGTCTGATTTAAAAATGTCGGAGCTTATTCCATTGGAGAACTTTCGCTCTCTCTTGACTGACAGACATTGCGAGACCTTGGAACAGTGCTTATGTTTTTAAAATTGTTATTGTGACTTCCACTGCTGCACTTTAAATGTCTACCGTTGACCTTAGTTATTGGCTGCTCTATCATATTGTTTATTGCCTGTCTGTTATTTATTGTGACGTGGGCTGCTGACCTCTTGGCCAGGTCCCCCTTGTAAAAGAGATCTCGATCTCAATGGGTCTTTTATCTGGTTAAATAAAGGTTAAATAGGGGTTGATTTTTTCATTTTATCAAATTTTCAGATTCAGATTCAGATTCAGACGACTTTATTTGTCCCAAAAAGGCAATTCAGTTTCTCCAGTCTACCCGGAGCACAGACACTAACACAAACAACCATCTTTCAACAGCAGCAAACAACAGTATGTAAGAGACAGTCGGCCAGTATATAGGCAAGAGGTGCACACAAGGACCAAGTGCAGTTCAAGTTCAGTGCTGATTCATAAATTAAGACAAGATTTTAACAATCAATTTAAAAAAAAAAAAAAAGAATAACACAACTGTTCTCACAGAAGCTTTGTCACAAGAAAAGACACCTGAACAAACCAAGTTATCAAAAACCACACAGACATATTCATTTAAAACAAACTTATGTCTGCATTCAGCAGCCTGATAGCAGAAGGAATGAAGGACTTTGAATATCTGTTCATGTTCCTGGGGGGCACTTTAAAGCGTTGACCTGAGGTCATTACAGTGAATTCACTGGACAGGATGTGGTCATGTTGCCTCACTATTACTTTTGCCTTCTGGGCCACACGTTTCTCCCAGAGGGAATGCAAGTCTCTCTGCTGGGCTCCAATTATTTTGGAACAGACATTAACAATATTCCTATCCTTCACTGACCGCCATTATACCAGCAGATAAATGAGAATGTTAGAAGACTTTCAATAAATGACTGGTAAAAAACACACAGCACTGAGTTACAAACATTAAAAGAGTTCAGCTTTCGCAGAAGGTAGATTCTTTGCTGTCCACGCTTGACAATTGTGTCTGTGTTTACATCAAACTTCAGTTGCGAATCAAATACAGTTCCCAGGTATTTATAGTTATCCACAATTTCAACATCCTGGCTGTGTATAATGCTGACTTTAAGTCGAGGAGGTTATCATCGCACCAGATAATAAAGTCAGTGAGGGCACCACCATGGTCAGACTCAGAATCATGAAGAAGTGATAACAGTGCTGTGTCATCTGAAAATTTAACCAGGTAGCTGCCCTCTTTTGTAGACCTGCAACTGCCTGTGTACAAGATAAAAAGCAAGGGAGAAAGAACACAGCCCTGGGGTGAACCCGTATTTGACACCACCACATTGGACTTAGTTCCATTTACTAAAACCTGCTGCTTTATGTCGGTTAAGAAATTTAAAAGCAACAATAAAAGCTGATCAGGTAAGTTAAAATAAGAAGCAAGCCGGTCTATCAAAAGGTGAGGCTGCATTTTATTAAAAGCAGAAGAAAAGTCAGCAAATAAAATCCTTGCATGAGATTTAAGTTTCTCCAAATGCCTGTACGCTCTGTCGAGGATGAAGAGTTTGGCATCCTCTAGACCCTTGCCTGTTTGATAAGCAAACTGTAAGGGGTCAAGTTTATCATTTATAAGGGAGGTAACCTCATCCTTTAAAATCTGTTCAAAGTTTTTCATCATTAGTGAAGTAAGACAGACAGGTCTGAACTCACTAAGCTCTTTGGGATTTTTTAGTTTTGGGATTGGTATTATTGTAGAAGTTTTCCAGATGTACAGTAGCTGACAACTGTCAGCACACAACTGAAATAAATAGGAAAACACCCCACCGAGCTGTTCAGCACAATAATGCAGAGTGCGCCCACAGATGCTATCAGGGCCAGTAGCTTTCCTCATATTTGTTTTCTTACATAAGGTTGTGACAAGTTCTTGGGATATGATAATGGCATTTAGTACAAGGGAGTCTCTCAAGCTGGTAAATTTAGGAATAAAATAAGGCCTCTCAAAACGAGAGAAAAAAGAATTAAAAGTATCTGGTAGGTCAGCATCATCCACACCGTTAACCCTAATAGATTTCTTGGTCTCATAAGTACAGTGGTTGATGGAGGCCATAGTTTTAATGCCTTGCCAGGCTGCTCTCAGGTCACCACTGCTATATTTCATTTAAATTTTTTTCCTGTAGTTCATTTTGGCCTTGGCTATATCAGCCTTTACTTCTCTGGAGACGGCCTTCAGAGGATCACCGGCATAAAACGTCCTTTTCTTTTTATTGATGACCGATTTGAGCTCTTTAGTTATCCATGATTTGTTATTTGGATATATAGCGACCTTTTTAGTTGTGATAGTTGTGTCCACACAGAATGAGATGTAAGAAGAGACAGTGTCACACAATTCATCAATATCCTGACAAGCATCATAAAAGCACTGCCAGTCGGTACAATCAAAGAACGCCTGCAGAGAAGTCTGACCAAGTCTTTACAATTTTTTCCATGCACTCTAGGCGCCGAAAGGAGGGCGTGTACACAGGCATAAGAAAGACACTGTTATGATATGAGGATCCAAGAGAAGGCATCAGCAGGGACTTGTACGCACCACTCACAGATCCATAACACAAGTCTATCTTTGTATTTTTTTGTGTGGTGGTGCAAGACACATATTGTTCATAAGTCCTCAGAGTCTTATCCAAGGTGCACCGATTAAAATCCCCGAGGACAAATTTGGGGGTGTCAGGGCAGATAGCGTCTCGCCTATGTGTGATGTCAGCAATCAGCTGGGCAGCAGCGCGCACGTCAGCTCATGGATGGATGTAAACAACTGTAAAAAAACAGCTGTTGAAACTCTCGAAGCAGGTAGTGAGAACGGAGAGAGATAGACAGAAGTTCGATATCAGGTGTGCATATCTTCTCCCGAGCCACAACAGTTTTACAATACCTCTGTAATGTAACAGTAAATGTAACAGTACACTCCTCCTCCTCGTCTCTTCCCGGTGATCTCCGATGACCTGTCAAGCTGAAGTAGGCTGCCAAACCCGCTTAGAAACAGGTCCTCGTCCCGGTCCATCTCAGAGAGCTAAGTTTCAGTAAAGGCCAGGAGGCAAGTTTCTTTAAACTCCCGTTTAACTTTGGCCCACGCTTCAAGTTCATCCACCTTGTTCCAGATGGATTGAACGTTTGACAGCAGAACTGTTGGCAGCAGAGGGAGCCAGCGGCGGTTGTCAAGACTCAGGCTTTTGAGTCTCCGACGTACTCCACCTCTTCTCCCTCCTTTCCGACAAGAAGGAATCTTGCCCGGACTGTATGGTCTGTACAGCTCCTCCAGTTTTTCCGCCAGTTCTGACAAGCGTGCCAATTTTGGTGAGGATTTGAGCATGTTTAGGAGGTCAAATTCAACCTCAAAGAGGCGGCAGGAGAAAGAAAGAGTTAAAGCTGCAAGCAGCCTTGGGCGGGACCTCGGACTCTCGCTGTCGGCCTCCAGCTCACGTGGACAGTGCGAATTATTTGTAAGAGTTGAAATGTCAAGAAAACAAGCAATGTCAAGGGTACGCAAGGTCATTTTTGGCAATAGAGGTACTTTATATTACAGTACGTTACAATATATATTTAATTTTCAACAGATGTATTAACTAAAATCTAACTGTGATATGTCAGCTATGGAAACAAAATGTCTTCTCCAAAACATCCACATTGACATGAAATTCACTGTAATGATGAATAAATTATAAATGATAACAACAAAATGGTGTATGTCACCCTGTTAAGAATTGAAGTGTTCCCCATGTACTGTAAAAAAACAAAGGTCTGTGGTGACAGTACTCCTGGTTTGTGACATTGTGATGTAAGTGCATGAATTTATAAATACACAATATAAATTTTAACAGGATAAAAACATTAACATGGATAAAACATGAATTATAAACGAGAGTAAATCATAAAAGAAAACAATTTTTACAAAGACTAAAGTGGTGATTAAACAAAGGAGCTTGTAATTTTGGAGTGTAACATTTCCTCAAAGATGTGTATACTTTCCTGATGTTTGTAACGCTCTGTTATGGACTTGAATTTGAATTTAGGTAATTTGCTGTAACTGTTTAAGAGACTCTGAGTTGAGAGCGGACTTGGAGATCATGCAGTGTGCATGAGCATATCAGCCCCTCCCTCCCCCTCCCCTCAGCTGCTCATTGAGTGGCAGCAGCCAATCAGAGCTGACTAGTTCCACAGCAGATGAAAAGTGCCCCGGGAGGAGAAGAGAAAGGCGTTCGGAGAATAGTTTAGTAGTTTGAGATTACCAGTTATTAAGCAGTCAATTCTCCTTGGACTTCCTGTGTGCGTGAATGTAAAAAAGTAAGTGCAAGTTTACCTGCCTTCGAGTTTAATGTGTAATTATTTCGCTACCATTTAGAGGCAGCTTGTTAAGGTTGTTACAGCCTGTTCGATAAACTTGTGTTTAGTTATGTTTCACAGTTAACCCATATCACCAAGAAATGCTAAATATAAAGGTTTGTGGTATTTACCTCATTCCTGTACACTATAATTCTGGTTAAATCAGCTATTTCTGGCATAATTATTCCGTAACTTTATGTCTGGAAGCAGGGCAGAGTAATAATAATACTTTGGTGTTTACTGAGTGCAGATAATTGAAGAGTAATAATAATACTTTGGTGTTTACTGAGTGCAGATAATTGATGCATATTCTGTAGTGTTATTTTGGTGACAGTTCATGCATCCAGTTTAGTGCTATTTAGTGTTATTAACATGTAACTTTGAATGAGAAACTTTCCAACCTTAGAGTGTGCCACCTGTAGTGCATAAGACCATAAAGGCATTTCTTTCCTGTTAAAATATGCAATATATGCAATGAAGGAGACTGACATTGAATGTTGAAGGCCAGTTTATTCATTATTTTATTAATATTGTTTCTGTTAGTCTTTGCCTTAATAGAGTATATGCAGACCATTACTTACCTTGAATTTGCTGTCTTATTTCCATGGTCAGTTGCAGTATGTAATGTCATGATTACATTTAAGGTGTAACCTGATTGTTTCTGTGGATCTTATGTTGTTTATTGTAGACCACACACACTCGCCCAGCCTCTTAATAAACTGGTAAAACTGCTATTGCACGTCTGTCCGTCCTGGAAGAGTGATCCCTCCTCAGTTGCTCTTCCTGAGGTTTCTACCGTTTTTTTCCCTGTTAAAGGGTTTTTTGGGGGGATTTTTTCCTTATCCGCTGCGAGGGTCATAAGGACAGAGGGATGTCGTATGCTGTAAAGCCCTGTGAGGCAAATTGTGATTTATGATATTGGGCTTTATAAATAAAATTGATTGATTGATTGATTGAAAAGGAAGTTCTGTCTCCTCTGTGTCTGATCAACACCCCTTGGCAATGGCTATCACACCTGAACCACTTAGTCTCACCTACAGTAACCCTCTAGGTCATTCAGTTGGGTTCAGAGAATTAACACTGATGAAAATCAATGGAAATACTTTTAAGGTCATTTTTAAAGTAATTAAAAACCTCTTCACCTGTTGAAGAGCTTGGGTGTACAACAAATGAATTCGGTCATTTTCAAGTTCATTTTTAAAAAAGTAAAGGGTTCTTATGAAGGTGGTGTGAGCTTTTATTTTGAAAGTTGTAGACATAACCCATGTGACCTAATGAAACTTTGACATGTGTGATGATCAAACGACACATCCATATTCATTTGAATTCATGTGACCTAGTGAAAGCTTGACTGATGTGTACTGGCTGCTGTGAGGACGTAAGTAACAGCAGGCAGACACAAATATATACTAGTTAATTTCAGTGGAGAAACTGAGCAGGACTACACGTATTTGAACGTGTACTGCTGCAGCATAGTTTTAGCTACAGGTTTGATTCAAATTCTAAATGAGGCAAAAGAGTTTGACCTATAAATCTTGTACTTACATGTTTTTGCTATCAGGCATTTATTTAGGAAGTTGTAGGAATGAGCCACATGAGCTGGTCAGTTTGGTCAATGTGTGTACTGTCAGGTGTGTGTGATGATGAGACATACCCACAAACATTTAGTGTTGTTCCTTATAAATTTACCAAGGAAAAGGCAGACAACATGATTTGGAAGTGGAACTTTGATGGCTTCTGAAAACCAAATTGCTGAAGAAATGAACCCCCTGTGCCATGGGAGGTTGCTGCTGGGGTGTGTGTGATTGTGTGGTTTTGTTTATGTGTTTGTGGGGGTGACTCGACTGATAAGTAAGACACTTGTCATGCTGCGTACTACATGTGCTACAATTACTGAGCACTGTGTGTGTACAGTACGTTACAATATGTATTTAGCAATCATAATCACAAAAGTAGCAACAGTATTATCAGTAATAAAGGCTGTAGTAGTATGTGGGAGATGTAAAACACTGATATATAATGTGTAGATGCTGTTTCAAATGAAGATTCTGCTGCTGTAATCTGTCCTTTAAAGATTGTAACCATGCACACACAGGCTTCTGTCAGAGTGAAGCCATTGTTATGCTGATTAATGAGCTGCATGTCTCACCCTAGTCCTTCCTATTCCCAAACCGTGGGTCCAATCGTCAATCTGATTATACCAGCAGAGAGATACACTTGTCCCGAACGCAGACATATAGTTTTTATGTTTGTGGAGTCAAAAATGTGATCTTAGTCGCAAGTTAAAGATGTGTTGGCCCTCCTCTTTTCTTCTGAAGATCGTCACCTTTGAGTGCTTATAAAATCCAAACCTTCCAAACCATTCTTCGGCATGCGGACAGGCGCATCTTCGGCACACGGACACGTACCTCGTCAGATTCAAGCGGCACAGTGCAGTAGTGAGAGCTCCACAGTTAAATTTAACACGGACAATTAACAACTTTCTCCCTCTCTCTTTTGATGTGTGCGTGAATGATTAAGGTGAGAAGCCGCCCATGTTTCACTTCCTCACATTGCCCAAGCCGTGAGTTGCACAAGTACGTGTGTGTGTGCGCTGCTGATGTTACACGATGTCAATCATGCGGCGTGGTGGGAATTTGACTGGCCTTTTAAATTGGCATATTTCAGGCTCACCGGCCAGTCGCAGGTCATGGCCGATCACGTGAAAATCGGCCCAATTCCAAGCACTGCCGATTAATCGCAGCAAGTATAGTTTTGATGCATTGGATGCACTGAATGTGAATATTAAGGCAGTACAAGAGGAGGCACACATTAAAAATCCTCCAGGACTGTAACATGCTCACATTTAATCCAAACAAAGTGTTATGTGACTGCAGTTGGTTCGGATTGAGGTCGGATCGAGGTCTCACCA
The DNA here is from genome assembly GCF_006386435.1 of Epinephelus moara. Classification (NCBI taxonomy): domain Eukaryota; kingdom Metazoa; phylum Chordata; class Actinopteri; order Perciformes; family Serranidae; genus Epinephelus; species Epinephelus moara. The sequence continues at coordinate 38,423,434 of NC_065527.1, read as the reverse complement.
CAAACT
>NC_065527.1:38413428-38418428 GCF_006386435.1 Epinephelus moara | reverse complement strand
GCCACAATAAAAGGCCACTCTAAAATGTTCAGTTTTATCACACAGCACAATGCCACAGATGTCGCAAGTTTTGAGGGAGCGTGCAATTGGCATGCTGACTGCAGGAATGTCCACCAGAGCTGTTGCCCGTGAATTGAATGTTCATTTCTCTACCATAAGCCGTCTCCAAAGGCGTTTCAGACAATTTGGCAGTACATCCAACCGGCCTCACAACCGCAGACCACGTGTAACCACACCAGCCCAGGACCTCCACATCCAGCATGTTCACCTCCAAGATCGTCTGAGACCAGCCACCCGGACAGCTGCTGCAACAATCGGTTTGCATAACCAAAGAATTTCTGCACAAACTGTCAGAAACCGTCTCAGGGAAGCTCATCTGCATGCTCGTCGTCCTCATCGGGGTCTCGACCTGACTGCAGTTCGTCGTCGTAACCGACTTGAGTGGGCAAATGCTCACATTCGATGGCGTCTGGCACGTTGGAGAGGTGTTCTCTTCACGGATGAATCCCGGTTTTCACTGTTCAGGGCAGATGGCAGACAGCGTGTGTGGCGTCGTGTGGGTGAGCGGTTTGCTGATGTCAACGTTGTGGATCGAGTGGCCCATGGTGGCGGTGGGGTTATGGTATGGGCAGGCGTATGTTGTGGACAATGAACACAGGTGCATTTTATTGATGGCATTTTGAATGCACAGAGATACCGTGACGAGATCCTGAGGCCCATTGTTGTGCCATTCATCCACGACCATCACCTCATGTTGCAGCATGATAATGCACGGCCCCATGTTGCAAGGATCTGTACACAATTCCTGGAAGCTGAAAACATCCCAGTTCTTGCATGGCCAGCATACTCACCGGACATGTCATCCATTAAGCATGTTTGGGATGCTCTGGATCGGCGTATACGACAGCGTGTTCCAGTTCCTGCCAATATCCAGCAACTTTGCACAGCCATTGAAGAGGAGTGTATTGTGGCCAGCCTAAGGCACACCTGTGCAATATTAATGCTGTCTAATCAGCATCTTGATATGCCACACCTGTGAGGTGGGATGGATTATCTCGGCAAAGGAGAAGTGCTCACTAACACAGATTTAGACAGATTTGTCAACAAGATTTGAGGGAAATAGTCTTTTGTGTGTATAGAAAATGTTTTAGATCTTTGAGTTCAGCTCATGAAAAATGGGAGCAAAAACAAAAGAGTTGCGTTTATATTTTTGTTCAGTATATAAATGTAACATTTCAGTCACATAGAAATGAACAGCAAAAAATACTCTATGCTAATGTCACATAGATCCCATAGCTCCAAGATATCTCCACGTAATTTAAGCCTCAGATAACAGTGAGTTTTGGATGGTGTTTTCAATGTGTCTAGATCTTCCGTTTTAAGATTACAATCTGTTGTTTTCATGCCCCACCACTGACATATTACTGTCTCACCAACAAAACACTGTTGCTACCGTTTCATCTCATATCATATGAAGCAGCCTACTTCATTCATGGTTGTGATGATAACGCTCGTAATTATCATCCCTGCCCCTTTTACATGAACGTGCTCGTGGCTGGATAGCAAAACCCAGAGTTGACTGAACTAGTTGATAACCAGCTTTGTAGTACCTGTTATCCAGACGGCCAATGTTAGGGTTAGTCAAACCAGATAGCAAGAAGATATCCTGGGTAAGTTGAACTGGCTTCGTAGTGCAGGTATCAGCTCAGTCAACTCTTTTCCTATCCAGCCATGAGCGTGTTCATGTAAAAGGGGTGTGGTTGTGTCATCATCAGAGCCATGAGTGAAGTGGACTACTTCTTATAATATGAGATGAAACAGTAGCGAGAGGGTGATGAGACAGTAACACGTCATTAGTGTGGGATGCAAATGCTAAGCTATAATCTTGAAAGAGATCATCTAGAGACATTGAAAACACCACCCAATTCACCATTCTCTGAGGCTTAAAATGCATGCAGGTTTCACTATCACTATTGCTGTGAGCCTATGTGACATAAATATAGTAGTGATGGTGAGATGAAGCCTCATGAAGCATTGAAGCTTTCCAGCAAATTGGTTCAGAAAAAGGTTCATTTCTCGAGGCTTCATGTACACATGAAACCACCTGCTGGCCAAACTGTGTAAAACAGGCAGCTGTGATCTTAACCATGTAATCTGTGATACACGGTATTTTGTGTCAGTAACAGCTGATGTGAATGACTATTTATAATAACAATAACAATAATAATAATAGTATATAATAAAAAATATATGAGCATATATCAATATGGTGTATCTTCTAGTGAGTATATTATGACTATACTGTATCAGATACATGTATGATGAACTGTTATTGTTTTGTGAATGCATCCTATGTGTATAAACCAATCATTTGGACAAAAATTGTATTGTGGTGTAGTGGCATATAATATAATAAAGGCAAAAGGGGTAATATTCGTGTTCTGTGTCACTTCTGTCAAAACCTTGCACCAAGATCTGAACCGCTTCCCGAACCAGTTACGTGGTACAGCCGAGCAGTGAGGCTTCGGATGTCATCATTGACGTCACTTGTCTGAAACGATACAAGCCTCGATACGCGCATCGCAGAAACACTTACTCGACACACGCTTCGAAGCATCGGCACATCATGCAACATCACTAAAATATTATCTATATTAAAATATAGAGTATTTTTTGCTTTTTAGTTAGATGATGATAATACTACTCTGAATGTCACATAAAACATGTTAAAGTAACACCAGACTGTTGAAGTAAAGAGTGGAAAAGTAGTTAATGGATGATGAGGTCTGTCTGACCGCAATGTGGCATTTATAATAAGAGGAGCTGATTAACAGTGTGTTGAGTATTTTACATATAAAATATCTGTTTTATCCTAGTTCTCATCGTACATGTGTCTTATGTTATTTTGAGCTGCAGTGATGGAATCAGAGTGTAAAAGTAGCACTGTCACTGCGGACTAAAATAAACATAATTTTTTCAAATAGTGCTAGAATTGTGTTTAGTGTTGTAAACAATTGTTTTTTAGAAGCTCTGTCTTAAAACCAGTGGAAATATAGCCCTGGAAAAAGTAAATGATTCTACTGACCTATAACAACATATAGGCTACTCTTTTTTACCTGTCACTCCAGACTTTCGTCCATGGATACTTTTTCCTCTGTGATCTGATTGGTCAGAGGTCAGGGTGTTGACAGGCTGTGATCCAGTACCCTGAAGTTAACCTGTTTCAGAGCAGGTTAGCTGGTCAGCATAAGTTACTACGGTAATTTATCTCGGTAAAAAGAGAACCAGCTTCGTAGTACTGAAAACCCAGTGTTACCTCGCTAACTTCAGGGTTAACTCTGAATATGTTAACCCTGAAATGAGGGAAACTCATTTCAGAGTTTTCCGTTTCACAAAGCCAGTTCAGCGAAACCCTTAGTCAGTTACGATGGCAACTTACTCCGTGAAGCAAACCTGCTGGCTCGCAGGTTTGCTTCACCTAAGCCTGAGGCTGAGAGTGTTGCAGGAAGGAGAAACATGGCGTGTCCTTTTGTGAATGAAGTCTTGGACAAAGTTGCCATAGTAATTGACTCAGGGTTTCGCTGAGCTGGCTTTCTGAAACAGAAAACTCAGAGTTTCCCACATCTCAGACTGAACATACTCAGAATTTTCACTAATCCTGCTTTCTGAAATAGGGCCCTGGTTATCAACCAGCTCAGTAAACTCTGGGTTTTCCTATCCAGCCACGAGCGTGTTCATGTAAAAGGGCCGGGGTTGTTAATTGCGAGCATCATCATCAGAAAAATGAATGAAGTAGGCTGCTTCATATCATATGAGATGAAACGATAGCTACAGTGCTCTGTTAATGAGACAATAATATGTCAGTGGTGTGGGGTAAACAAGAAAGTGTAATTTTGAAATGGAAGATCCAGACACATTGAAAACACTATCCAAAAATGCACCTTTAGCAGAGACTTAAATTACGTGCAAGCATCACAGAGCTATGGGTAGTGACGGTGTTATGAAGCCCTGTGAATGTATTGAATCTTTCCGGCCCATTGCTTCACCAAAAGGCTGATTACACGAAGCCCCACTGAACAGTTCATTTGGGAGTACTGACATCTGCTGGTCATTTGATGTACAGCAGTCCTACTGTGGGTCAGAATGCTCCTGACGGGCTGACGTATTGCAGTGTGTCATTTCCGGTGGTTCTGTGACAGCGTCTCTGTATTGCTCTAGTGAATTCTACTAGCCTGCCTACTTCAAGTCTTAACCCACACTAGTTCTGTTTAAGCACTTATAGCTCTCCTCCTTTTTACGACTTCCCTGCTAATCTCTTAACTGTTGTTTGCACTTTACTAGCCTTGGTAGCTACATTAGCTTTATAGTTAGCGATGGCTTCTCCCTCTGCTCTTTCTTGCTCGGTGTGCCAAATGTTTAGCTATGCCTCTGCCTCCTTTAGCGACAGTGGTAATTGTAACAAGTGTAGCTTATTTGCTACGTTGGAGGCGAGACTTAGTGAATTAGAAGCGCGGCTCCGCACCATGGAAAACCATTCAGTAGCTGCGGTAGTTAGCCAGTCCCCTGTAGCCGGAACAGAGTCACATAGCATAGCCTCCGCTAGCGGTCCTCCGGTAACGCCCGTGCAGCCGGGAGGTTGGGTAACCGTTCGCCAGAGACATAGCTCCAAGCCGAAGCTCACGGCTCACCACCAGCCTGTTCACGTTTCCAACCGCTTTTCCCCACTCAGCGACACACCCACTGAGGATAAAACTCTGATTATTGGCAGCTCTATTCTGAGGAACGTGACGTTAGCAACACCAGCGGCCATTGTCAAATGTATCCCTGGGGCCAGAGCGGGCGACATTGAATCAAATTTAAAACTGCTGGCTAAAGCTAAACGTAGATTCAGTAAGATTGTTATTCACGTCAGCGGCAATGACACCCGGTTACGCCAACGGGAGGTCACTAAAATTAATATTGCCTCGGTGTGTGAATATGCAAAAACGATGTCGGACTCC
>NC_065527.1:38409501-38412274 GCF_006386435.1 Epinephelus moara | reverse complement strand
TTTTTTAATGACAAAATTCTAACTATTAGAGGCAAAATTCATGACCTCCTGCCCTCAGATAGTACCTATCTAACCTCAAACACAGCTGTAAGACCTAATATATATTTAGATTGCTTCTCCCCGATTTCTCTTCAAGAACTGACTGCAGTGATTTCTTCATCTAAATCATCAATGTGTCTCTCAGACCCCATCCCAACTAGGCTACTTAAGGAGGTCTTACCTTTAGTTAACACGCATATATTAGATATGATCAATATATCCTTATTAACAGGCTAATATAGTGCGCATGAGCGGGCCCGCGCGTGCAGCCTGTTGCAGTCGCTCCTGCTTGTTTTCTCAGTTTTCTGAGTTTTCAGTTTGCTTTATTAAGTTTGGTATTTGTGCTGGCTTTTTGGTATTGTCATTTTGAAACTGCACCCTCTCAAAATATGCTGATTGAGAGAGTTGTACTCGTTTTCCTCACCCTGGAATTACTTATTTCATTCGGACCCGGCACCATTGCGCAACAGCTTCATGTCCGCATTGTTTACTCCAGAGGTCAGCTGATTGCGCTGAGGCCGGCCGGCTTGGCGGCCGGAACATCGGAGATACCAGCTGAACTGTGGAGGAAAACACACAGAGGATGCAGGGGAGGAAGTAAACAGCGGCGGAAAAAAGCAGGGTTGAGACAACGGAGGCTTATGGAGAAGAGAAGATATAAGCCTTGTCTCCCCTCTCTCATCACGTGAGGTCACTGGCAAATAAGATGGACGAGCTGACAGCGGTCGCCAAAAGTCAGAAGGAGTACCGGGAATGTAGTCTTATGTGCTTCACCGAGACATGGCTTCACCAGGACATTCCCGACAACAACGTCTCCATCAGCGGCTTCCAGACTGTTCGGGCCAACCGGGACTGCACCGAGAGCGGTAAGCGCAAAGGAGGGGGGCTTGCTGTTCTAGTAAATAACCACTGGTGCAGTCCTGACCATATTTCCATTAAGGAAAGTATCTGTTGCCCGGACATTAAACTGTTTGCTGTTGGACTCAGGCCGTATTATTTGCCCAGGGAGTTTTCACATGCCATTATTGTAACTGTTTACATCCCCCCCTCTGCCAACCCGACATCGGCATGTGACGTCATTCACTCCGCCATAGCCCACCTGCAGACTAAACACCCGAGTGCCTTCATAGCTATCTCGGGTGACTTCAACCATGTCACCATGGCAACAACATTGCCCACATTCACACAGTATGTGAGCTGCCCTACCAGAGAGGAGAGGACACTGGACTTGCTATATGCAAACGCCAAAGATGCATACAGCTGCTCCCCCCACCCCCCTCTGGGTAGGTCAGACCACAACCTGGTGCACCTCAACCCCTGCTATGTACCACTAGTCAAGAGCCAGCCTGCGACCATGAGGACAGTGAGGAGATGGTCGGAGGAGACTTATGAGACACTGCAGGGCTGTTTTGGTGCGACAGACTGGCAGGCACTCTGTGAGCCACATGGGGAGGACATCGACGGGCTCACAGAATGCATCACGGACTACCTCAGTTTCTGTGTGGACTCCACTGTCCCAGCCAGGACTGTCCATTGTTACCCAAATAACAAACCGTGGGTAACAAAGGACATCAAAGCCATCCTCAACTCAAAGAAGAGGGCGTTCAGAGCTGGTAACAGGGAGGAGGTGAGAGCAATACAGGGGGAGCTGAAGATGAAGATCAGGGAGGCTAAGGAGAGGTACAGGAGGAAGCTGGAGAGGAAACTCCAGCAGAACAACATGAGAGAGGTCTGGAGTGGAATGAGGACCATCACAGGCTTCAGGACCAACAACCACAGATGAGTTGAAGGCAGCATGGACAGGGCCAATGAACTGAATCTGTTTTTTAACAGATTTGACACTGCTGGACCTGCCCATCCCCCCCTGACTCTTCTGCTGTCTGTCTTGGTCAACCATCTCCCACTCCGCCCTCCTCCCCCACTCCTTCCTCTCACACCTCAACACCCTCCTGCTTGACCCCCCTCCTCCTCCTCCTCACACCTCCTCTCCCCGTGGTCAGACTCACTGCTCTCTCCATCATGAGGACTACACCCCTCCCCCACGTGTCGTCACCTCCACAATGTGCTTCACTGCTGACCATGTGAGAAGACAGCTGATGAGACTCCACTCAAATAAGGCTGCAGGCCCTGATGGTGTCAGTCCCAAGGGTGCTCAAAGCCTGTGCCCCCCAGCTATGTGGAGTACTTCAGCATGTCTTCAACATGAGCNCTGCTCTCTCCATCATGAGGACTACACCCCTCCCCCACGTGTCGTCACCTCCACAATGTGCTTCACTGCTGACCATGTGAGAAGACAGCTGATGAGACTCCACTCAAATAAGGCTGCAGGCCCTGATGGTGTCAGTCCCAAGGGTGCTCAAAGCCTGTGCCCCCCAGCTATGTGGAGTACTTCAGCATGTCTTCAACATGAGCCTGAGTCTCCAGAGGGTCCCCTTGCTGTGGAAGACATCCTGCCTCGTTCCTGTGCCAAAGACGTCGCGTCCCAGTGGCTCCAAGGACTACAGACCCGTGGCATTGACCTCCCACATCATGAAGACCCTGGAGAGACTCGTCTTGGAGCAGCTCCGGCCCATGGTCAAGCCACTTTTGGACCCCCTCCAGTTCGCCTATCAGCCCCGACTTGGAGTTGAGGACGCCATCATCTACCTGCTCAACCGTGTCTACGCCCATTTGGATAAGCCGGCGAGCACTGTGAGGGTCATGTTTTTTGACTTCTCTAGTGCGTTCAACACCA
>NC_065527.1:38394538-38407002 GCF_006386435.1 Epinephelus moara | reverse complement strand
CGGTGCCTGGATAGTGTGACGTGTGTGGTTGTGCTGCTGCCGTGGTCCTGCCAGATGCCTCCTGCTGCTGCTGTTATCATTAGTCATACTTCTACTGTTATTATACACATATGATTATTGTCACATATGTATACTATCAGACATTTATATATACTTTCAACATATTGTACCACAACGGTATACGGTTGTCATACGGTTTACTGTTAATTTATTATGTTGATCTGTTCTGTACGACATCTATTGCTCGTCTGGAAGAGGGATCCCTCCTCAGTTGCTCTTCCTGATTTTTCTACCGTTTTTTTTCCCCGTTAAAGGGTTTTTTTGGGGGGAGTTTTTCCTTATCGGCTGTGAGGGTCCAAAGGACAGAGGGATGTCGTATGCTGTAAAGCCCTGTGAGGCAAATTGTGATTTGTGATATTGGGCTTTATAAATAAAAGTGATTGAATTGATTGATATTACATGTGGGCTACATGCCAGTGGATCTGTACACATAATGATGCAAGTATTACATCAGAAACCCCGTGAGGTATTGTAAAGCAAGACTAAACGTGCTATATCAATTATATATATATATATATATATATATATAAATGTATATATATATATATATATATTTATACATACATATACAGTGTGTGTGTGTGTGTGTGTGTGTGTGTGTGTGTCCACAAAAGTTACAGGAAGTGCTTGTGTGACTGGGTCACTCAATCCTCTGCATGTAACGATCTTCAGAATCACCTCGGATCATGCAGAACACTACCTGTATTTTCCGTGCCTTTTTCAGCAACTCGAATCACTCAACGAGGCAAGCACGTGATTTCAGACAAACGATATTCTGAAAAACGATACGGGCCTCGACACAGGCTTCACTTGGAGACGCCCCTTTTGCTTGACACAGGCCTCGGGACTTTAGTATCAGACGTAACATCACTAGCTATGGGCCTATGTGACATTAGTATAGAGTATTTTTTGCTGTTTCGTCGGATGATGATAATACTACTCTGAATATGTCATATTAAACACTTTAAAGGCAACGCTGCACCTCCACCCAGACATCACTCCTGCCTCGCCGGAGGTACATCCACTGTGGGTCTTGCAAGAATTTCCATCTCGACAACTCCAAAGCAATAAAATCCTTCTGGTCTCACCACTCGTCATCTTCCCTGGAACACCAGCCGTGTTGTTGACCACAGCTCGTTAGCCCACCTAGCTTGGTCGGCTAACGCTACCCTCAAACAAGACTCACCACTGTCAACTTCGGTCTGCTCAACATCCGCTCACTCACGAGCAAGGGACATCTCATCCAGGATCTCTTCACTGACCGTAAGTTTGACTTTCTCTGTTTGACTGAAACCTGGCAACAACCCAATGACTTTTCACAACTCAACGACTCCACTCCTCCTGGGTTTGTTTACACCTGTCAACCTCGTGGCTTAGGTCGCGGTGGAGGTCTCGCAATAATTCACCGCGAGACGTGGAAAGTCCTGCCTGTGTCAGTGCCTGCCTTCAGCTCGTTGGAATGCATCGTGTGTAAACTGTCTGGACCCACTCCCACCATCATCGCTACAGTTTACCGTACCCCTAAGCCACACAATGACTTTGTAAATGACTTTGCTACTCTACTCACCCATCTATCCACTCTCTCTCCAAATGTAATATTGTTGGGGGACTTCAACATTCATATGGACAATAGTAATCTTCCTCTCACCAGAGACTTTTCATCGTGCCTCAAGAGTTTTGGATTCCATCAATTCATTGATTTTCCCACTCATACTAAAGGTCATACTCTGGACTTAATCTGCTGTTCTGGTCTCACCCCCTCCAAATGCACAGCTGATGAACTCCACATAACTGACCATTTCACACTCTGTCTCTCCATCACCAAGACACCACGCCTCATCACATTTCGGAATATTAAGGACATTAATATGGATACCCTCTCCTCTTCTATTGACAATATCTTGATTCCAGACTGTTTTTCCACCCCTGATGATCTGGTTACTCAATATAACAATGGTTTAAACAACATTCTCAACTGTCTTGCTCCAGTGAAAACTCGGTCTGTTACCTTCTCACAAACTGCCCCCTGGTTTACCCCTTATCCATGAAATCCAAAGGTCGACAACTTGAGCGACTCCATAGAAAAACTGGTCTTACTTTTCATAAAGAAATGCACAAAGCTCACATATTACATTATAAGGACTCAATTGCTCAAACCAAATCTGACTATTACTCCAGCATAATCTACTCCAATGAAGGTAATTCCAAGACATTGTTTTCACTACTAAACAAAATTCTCCAACTCCCAGACTGTCTACCCACCCACCTGTTCTCAACGGACACCTGTGACTCCCTACTGCTGTTCTTCAACGAGAAAATTCACAATATCCACCAGCATTTAAGTTCTAATTCCTCGCTTCTCTCCTCCTCTGAACTTCTCCCCCACTGCCAGCCGTTCTCCAGTTTCCAACTCCCGGCTGCTTTCGAAATCTCAGACCTCATCCGCAGATCCAAGCCCTTCACATGTCAGCTAGATTCCTTCCCCACAGCTCTGGTCAAATCCTGCATCTCCTCTCTGCTCCTCCTCATATCCGCCATCATCCACTCCTCCCCCCGCCATAGCACAGAAACTGCTCTCATAAAAATCACTAACGACCTCCTCATCACAGCTGATTCTGGTTTACTCACTATTCTCATCCTCCTTGATCTGAGTGCAGCCTTTGATACAATCTCTCACACCATCCTCCTCAACAGATTATCTTCCATTGGCATCACTCACACCCCCCTAGACTGGTTCCATTCATATCTCTCAGGCTGCACTCAGTTCATCCAACTCAAGTCCTTCAGATCCCAGCCCTCCCCGTTACTTCAGGTGTGCCCCAGGGCTCTGTCCTGGGGCCCCTCCTCTTCATCACTTACCTCCTTCCCCTTGGCAATATCTTCCACAAATTCAATATCCATTTCCACTACTTCGCGGATGACACCCAGCTCTACCTATCCAGCAAACCAACTTCCACCCTCCCACCCTCATCCCTCACTACCTGCTTATCTGAAATAAAATCCTGGTTCACCTCAAACTAACTAAAACTAAACAGTGATAAAACCGAAATCCTCATCCTCGACAGCTCTTTATCATTTCATTCTCACATCAATAATATTACCCGGTCAGCATACTTCCATCTATGCAACATAAATTGTCTCCGCCTCTCCATCAGCCCCCACACCACTTCGATCCTTGTTCACAGCCTCGTCACTTCCCGCATTGATTACTGTAACTCTCTCCTCTTCGGTCTCCCTCAAAAAACCCTCCATAAGCTGCAAATGGTCCAGAATTTAGCCACTGGCATCATCCATCGCATCTCCTCCATCCACCTCTCTGTGCCCTCCGCCCGCCTCAGTACCATGGGGAGCAGAGCCTTCAGTCGCTCTGCTCCCCAACTCTGGAACTCACTCCCACCGGACAACCGTAACATTGACTCTTTTTCACTTTTCAAATCTAGACTTAAAACCCACCTGTTCAAGATATCATACTCTCTATAATTGTATTGTTCCATTTCATTTTGTGTAGCTTTTATCTGTGTTTTTATGGTTTTGTTTTATTGCTGTACAGTGTCCTTGAGTGTTCTGAAAGGTGCTTATAAGTAAAAGGTATTATTAGGGCCTGAGCAGGTCACAGACCTGCGAGGTCCCTATTGTTTTTCTCCTGATTTTTTTTTTTTCTTCCGCCAAAATGATCGCATTTTTCACTGCCTGAACATACCCCAAAACTCACCAAACTTGGAATATAAGTCACACCTGGCGAAAAATTTTATAATCTATTGTCCTCCTGAATTTCCACCACTAGGTGGCGCTATTATTAAGGAAAGTGCATTTTGGCTCATAACTCCATATACTTTGTCGCACATTCAAAAACCTTATATCCACGCGTTCAGTGAATTGTGCTGAATCTCGTGATGTAAGCCACGCCCATTTCCGTTTACGTTGTTTTTTTTGCAAATTCGCCAAATGTTGCAAACCTACTTTTTCGAGCTCCTCCCAGGCAATTTCACCAATTGGCATGAAACTTTGCACACAGCATCTGTGGACCCTCCCAACAAAAAGTTATTAAAAGAATTTCGATAGTCCAAACAATACTCAAGTTATTAAATAACAACTTCCTGCATATTTCGTTCTAAACGGGTGTATCCGAATGTCTTGAAACTCAGGTTACCACTTCCCCATGAGCCCCTGAGGCTCTGTGCAAAGTTTTGGGTGATGACCATAAGGTGGTGCTCTTTAAATTGAAGTATTTTATATCTCAACATCGGTTGGGCGGATTAACATGAAACTTGGTGTAATTATTGTCAGTGCCCTTCTGAGGATATCTGATGAAGGACTTACCGATCTGCCACTAGGTGGCGCTCTGGTGACCATCTAATTTAATATTTGGCACTGTGCCAACACCATAACACTCATGGAAATAAAATTGATAGGGGTGGTATAGACTGGCCCCTGTAAGTCACACACCAAAAATGACCAGCAGGTGGCGCTATTTTCAATGCAAAAGCATTTTTGGCTAATAACTCCCACATAATATGTCGCACATTGTTAAACCTTCTATTTACGTGTTCTCTGAATTCAGCTGAATTGTGTGGTGTAAGCCACGCCCACTTTCGCGGTAACTTTCCATTCGCTAAATCGCGACAAATGAAAAACGTACTTTTTCAAACTCCTCCTAGGCGATTTGACCGATCTCTCAACCCTCCTGACAAAAAGTTATCAAAAGAATTTTGATAGTCCAAAAAACACCCAAAATATAAAACAACAAATTCCTGCACATTGTGTTCAAAACAGACAGTCTTTCATATCTTGACCAAATACAGTCCGATTACCACAATACTTTTGCTAATTGTGTTCCATGGCCCGATGAGGGTTTGTGCAAAATTCGGTGCAAATCGGCCAATAGGTGGCGCTCTGGTGGCAGTCTAATTAGTGTGAATGGAAGTAAATTGGAAAATCTTCAAATCCTCTTCAAAACTCATTGACTTTCAACCTCTTCTTGTCCCTCATACTTTGAGCTAGAGACACCATGTCAACTTTTAAAGGTAGGATCTGGAGGATTTTCAAACAAAACAAAATATAGACATATACAAATGAAATCCTGCTTAATCATCACCTATGGGCTTCTACTCATGTGTGGTGGTGACTCTGTTTGCAGAGCTCCTGCCCTTTAACTGTATTTGAAAATGACATGAAAAATGACATGAAAAAAGTGTAATCACTCTAAAGGTAAATCTTATATAATGGCTATATCAGCCAAGCAAGCAATAATCACAATACAATGATCAAACAATACCAATAAACAATTCAATAAGTATCCTTAAATTACAAGACCAAAAAGGACAGAAAAAGATAAAAAAGATGAGTCACCTATCCACAAGACCGAATGGGTTCCATGTTGAACCTATTAAATCATGCCAGATGACAAACATGTGCACATGCTGATACCCAGCTGATACCCAATAATACAGGAAACAAACATCTTTCTTTCAAAGTCCAGTGTCATGTAAGACAGTAGCCAGACTAGTATCTAATCTACCTCATCAAGACATAATGAGTAATAGGTATAAAGTACAAAAAATATACAAAAATGTAAGTGGATTACCTGCAGTGTGCCACTGGAGACTGTGGGCCTGACTCAAATAACTCAAAATATAACAGGATAATTATGTGGCTAGTAAGCAGGATGTCATTCTATGAATATTCCAGTTGGAACAACTCACAACTATGCTGCAGCAAGATCAAATACCTGTAGTCCTGCTCAGTTTTTCCACTGAAATTAACTGGTATATATCTGTGTCTGCCTGCTGTTACTTATGTCCTCACAGCAGCCAGTACACATCGATCAAGCTTTCACTAGATCACATGAATTCAAATGAATATGGATGTGTCGTTTGATCATCACACATGTCAAAGTTTCATTAGGTCACATGGCTTATGTCTACAACTTTCAAAATACAAGCTCACACCACCTTCATAAGAACCCTTTACTTTTTAAAAAATGAACTTGAAAATGACCGCATTCATTTGTTGTACACCCAAGCTCTTCAACAGGTCAAGAGGTTTTAAATTACTTTAAAAATGACCTTAAAAGTATTTTCATTTATTTTCATCAATATTATTTCTCTGAACCCAACTGAATGACCTGGAGGGTTACATCAAATTACCTCAGCGGCTAACGAGCAGAGCTAACTGCTAATAGCCATAGCTGTTACTAACAACTCCACAAATCCATTCAGCAGTTCCACCATCCACAGTCAGATATAGATGGCTTATTATTTACTGCTGAATTACAGCTCACATCTGATAACAACGGCTGATGCTGCCCTGCTCTGAGTGTTTCTGCTGGCTAGTGAAACATCCTGGTGCTGACTATTTACTGGAATTTACCAGCCTGTCGCTCATGCAGCATTTGAAGATAATTACAAGCACAGCCGTTCTTGGCATTCAATGTCCAGTAGTCCTCCACTAACAGTCTCGTCTTGTCTCATCTCCTCAGCATAAATAAGGCATAGATTTTGTCTAAGTTTCTATCATCAAGATCTATTTTTAACTCGTCATTGTCTCATTTTCTTCATGGGAAAAAGGTTGTTGACGAAAAATTGTCATCATAGCTTTTGTCAACGTAATTAACACTGCCTTAAACTCAAAAAATGTACATGTATTTTAAGTAGTTTTAAATTCTCTTGTGAATGTGCTCAAACAGTAAAAAACACCAACAAAACAAAACATGATTTACAATACACTGTCAGGCTTTGTTCATGTGTGTACTCATTTTGTATCATCATCAGATGTGATTTCAGCTGTGTTATCTGGCAATCAAATCTTTAGCAGTTACTAAAAGACTTATCCGGTCATTATCGGAGTTCTCCGCTGCTGCTCAGTGTGTGAAACCTTCGGTATTTCAGAGTAAAAGTCTTAGTTAAATGTTTTCTGCTTTAGTCTGAGCAGCAGCTAAACATCTTCACATTTAATTGTTTCTTTTTCATCTTAAAAGCAGCTGAGTTTGAGTTGGAAGCCGCCACACAAACATCAAAACACACAAACATATGCTTCATACAGTCGACTGTCAGCGTAGGTGTGTTCACACACCCCCCACACACACACGCAAACAAAAACCCATCTAGATATTCTGTGTGAAGTTTGAGTTATCAAAGTGCGTTCACTCTGCTCTCATTTCACTTTCTCACCAGACAAAAAACACACAGAAAAACACAACCATCAACAAAAACATGTTTCTAAATGCTGATGTTCAGCTGAAAGTGAAGAGTGTCCTTGAAAGCACCAACAAAGAGAGTTCACTTTAGATGCACTGCTCTTCTTTCTCTTTGCTATTATCCTCATTGGGTGTTTATGAGCACTTTAAATTTATGCATAAAAATAATCAGAATGGAAAGGCAGAAATGTTTGGCTGAGGTGTGAAAGGTTTAATAATTAAAGCCAAATGTGCAACAGAAAGAGACTTGTAAATATCATAATAAATCATAATAATAATCAGTGACATACATGGAGTATGAAAAACTGTTTAACCTGAGGAACCAACTCCAAATGTCACATAACAGTTGTAATTTGCATTTTCCCTCTCAGATTTTCTTGAAATTCAATCAGTCATTTGAACAGAAACCTAACTGTAGATGTGCACAGTAAATTCTGTTGATAATACTTTAACTTTTTAAATGCAGAAGGAGTACATTTATGGTATTTGTAATTTTATTGCAGTACAGGATCTGAATTCCTCCAGCACTGATCAGACCATTATCAGCTTTATCTTTAGTGCAAAACATGCTAAAGTCATTTAAAATCAATATTTCTTGATGTATTTGGAGCGGGTTGTTGGGGGTGGTTCACAACACAGACATCAAAATGATACATCAGTGAGGTTAGACAGAGGCAAAATGATTAGAAAAGACTGGTTGTAACAGTTTTATTCACCTGCAGGGGTCACTGCTGAGAGTTTGAAATAAAAATCTGCAACAGAGGTCAGGTGTGTGTGTGTGTGTGTGTGTGTGTGTGTGTGTGTGCGTGCTTGAACTTGATGTATGTTTGTCTGATTTCACAGCCGTCAGCGTCCCCACGAGAACAGAAAACTCCCCATAGACTCTCAAGTAGACAAATGATGTGTATGCCTACATCCCTCACACACACACACACACACACACACACACAGAATAAATGTTTCTCATTGCCTGTGTCCTCCAGCCTCGAGAGGAAACAGAAGAATGAAGATGTGATGAGGAAATCAGTGAGAGAGAGAGGATGGATGAACTGATTAGTCCGTGTGTGTGTGTGTGTGTGTGTGTGTGTGTGTGTTGTTTAAATCACTGAAGGAGGGCTGTCGTACATATTTCTTTCGATTATGTGCAACAGAAAAAGACAACACTGTACATGTTCATATGAAAAGTTATTGACCTGATAACTTGGTTTCCATTTCAAATCCATGGTTCTAATATCATAAAACACAGATGGTGTCATCCTCTAAAGTGTCAACATCCTCTACAAACTTTTCAAACAGCAGATATTACATGTTTATCATAAAATTACCCCAAGGACCAGGGGCGTTGCTAGTAGTTGAAAACATCCGGGGCTTTAGCCCTGAAGTGGGAACAATTTTTTACCTGGGGGTCCGGGGTTTTCTCCCCCTGAAAAACTTTGAATAATTCCCTGTTTAACACATGATTTTAATGATTTTGACAAAGAATTTTGACAAAGAATGAGCACTCGTCTTCTACCTGACTCCCGTAAAGAAAGCCTCTGAAAACTGTAGTGGAGGATGGGGCTCGGCTTAGGTCTGCCTAATGTTACAGCTTAGTCTCGCTCATATTATATTTAAAAAAACAAGACCTATACGCATCGCATCATATAGGCTAATAAAGCAGCAAATGCAACTTTCAACACTCACTGCAATGAGTCTCTTTACCAACAATCTTGTCAGCAGCAAAAACAACACAATGTCACTACACTGCAGACGTGATCACTTAATAATGAAAACACAACCCTAGTCAACCAATATACGCTACCCAGCAAAAGGTATACACACAGACACATTCAGATTTTAATTACCACAGCGAGCAAGAATAATAAACACATACACCTACCCGATGTCAAGTAACTGCAATGTAGCCAAATGGAACAGGTGAAAAGAGAGAGGAGCTGCTCCTGCTAGCTAGTTGCCTACCACTGCTCGGGAGTGACGGAAGAAGGGCCTACGGTGATGTTTTCCTTGGCAGGTAAGTTTACTTCTCACAGTCACACACAAGCTGACGATACGCGAGGCCAGTCGGTGACTTGTCTGCTGCTACAAATGTGTAGTAGTGAAAGTCTTTCAGTTCTTCTTCGTCTTCTTCTTTGGCGTTTTATGGCAGCTTGCAGCCTTATTGTTGCATTACTTCTATCTTGTGGATTTATTTAAAGTCTTTCAATTCAGGGCAACTCAAGAGTCATATGGCATGCTGACTGCCCATATAAGGGCATATGAAATGTAAGTTGGTATGACAGTGAGTGTGTTGTGTGCTGCTGTGCTGCTGTGCTGCGTGCGCTGCTGTGCTGCTGTATGTTGTGCTCCCGTGCCGTGCCGTGGACTTTAAGTTGGAAATGAGGTGCTTTATTAGTAAAAAACAAACAAACAAAAAAAAACTATTAAGTACTACGAAGCAGGATTTGGAGTTAGCGAGGTAACTTCGGAGTTAACTCAGGGTTTTCAGTACTACGAAGCTGGTTCTCTATTTACCGGGATAAATCACAGTGGTAACTTATGCTGAACAGCTAACCTGCTCCGGAGCAGGTTAACTTCAGGGTATCAGATCACAACCCGTCAACTTCCCAACCTCTGACCAATCAGATTACTGAGGAAAAAAGTATACATGAATGAAAGTCTGGAGTGACAGGTTAAAAAGAAGAGCATATATGCTGTTATAGGTCAGTAGAATCATTTAATATTTCCAGGGCTCTACTTCCACCGGTTTTAAAACAGCTTCTGACAAACACAGAGATCATTTACAACACTAAACACATGATTTTAGCTGGATTTAAAATTATTGTTTTATTTAGTCTGCAGTGACTGCTGACAGTGTATCTGATTTTACACTCTGATTCCATCACTGCAGCTCAAAATAACATGAGACACTTGTGTGATCAGAACTAGGATAAAACAGATATTTTATTAGTAAAATAATCCACGCACTGTTAACTGGCTCCCGTTATTAATATATAATTGGTCAGCAAGACCTCATCAGTCATTAACTAGTATCTACCCTTTACTTCAGCAGCAGAAACAGGCTGGTGTTACCTTAAAGTGTTTTATGTGACATATTCAGAGTAGTTTCATCATCGTCCAACTAAACAGCAAAAAATACTCTGTACTAATGTCTCATAGGCCCATAGCTACATGATACCTGCACATAATTTAAGTCTCGGATGACGGTAATGATGTTACGTCTGATACCAATGGCCCGAGGCCTGTGTCAAGCAAAGGGGGTGTGTCCAAATGAGGCCCGTGTCATTTTTCAGGATATCACGTGACCAAAGACAAACGAGGCCCCGTTTCTCAGCACTGTCACTGTGGACTAAAATAAACTTCATGATTTTAAATAGTGCTAAAATCATGTGTTTAGTGTTGTAAACGATCTCTCCATTTGTTAAAAGCTCTGTTTTAAAACCAGTGGAAATAGAGCCCTGGAACAATTAAATTATTCTACTGACCTATAACAGCATGTAGGCTCCTCTCTTTTACCTGTCACTCCAGACTTTCATTCATGGATACTTTTTTCTTCAGTGATCTGATTGGTCAGAGGTCGGGATGTTGACAGCCTGCGATCCGATACCCTGAAGTTAACCTGCTCCAGGTCAAGTTACTAGGGATGCGTAGAGAGTGCAGGTACATGTACTTCAGCCCTCCCCCAGTGACCTAAACACACACACACACACACACACACACACTACTATACTGCATATACTGCAGCATAGTAGAAGTAGTACTTTATTGCAGATATTGCAATTAAATTAAATTAAATTAAATTAAATTCACTTGTAGAATAAAAGAAAAGCAGAGAGGGTCAGCTGACATTTGTAAGTCCTCATAGCACAGGCGGATTACAAGACAATGGGCCCCTGGGCACTGATATGCAAAGGGCCACGTGGGAGGTGTTGGAGAGTCATTAGGCATATTTTTTTTCCTCTGGCTGCTGCAAGAGGCAGCAAAACATCCTTTCATTGCATATTTACAGTTTACTAATTAAATTCTCCGTGACATGAACTGTGGCTTCTGCCTCACAACCGGCCACAGCTTGGCCCTGAGCAGAGTGACCGATCCTTATTGACCAATCAACAGACTGCAGTGTTCACAGCTCCACCCTTTAGTACCAGATCTGTGTGCTAGCTAACAGAAGGAGTACCAAAAATGGTAACGGTTAGGAATGGTTCGATCGGGACTATGCACAACTTTTCGCAGTGGAAATGGAAAAGAATGTACTGAACTGAACTGTTCCATATTATACTGCTTGGTGGAAATGGGGCTTTTGTGGTCTTCTTGTGTCTCCTTGTGGTTGTTTTGTAGGCTATTTCTTTGAGGTCATTTTGTATGTCTTTGTGGTCAGTTTGTGTCTATATGTGGTCATTTACTCTATCTTTGCGGTCATTTTGTATCTTTTTGGGATTTTGTATCACCTCGTGGTTGTTTTGTGTCTCTGAGATAATTTTGTGTCTCTTTGTGGTCATTCTTGACTCCTTGTGGTTGTTTTGTTTCTTGAAGGTCATTTTGTGTCTTTTTGGGATTATTTTTGTCTCCTTGTGGTTAGTTTGTGTCTCTTTGAGTTTATTTTCTGTCTTTCTGTGATCATTTTGTGTCTCTTTGTGGTCATATTGTGTCTTTTTGTGGTTCTGTGTCTCCTTGAGGTCATTTTGTGTCTTTGTGAGGCCTTTTTTCTATGTCTTTTTGTGTTTTTTTGTCTCTTTGAAGTCATTTTTTGTCTCCTTGGGGTCATTTTGTGTCTTTTTGAGGTCATTTAATGTTGTTTTCAGATCACTTTGTGTATTTTCTTAATTTTGTGTCTCCTTGCGATTGTTTTACGTGTCTTTGAAGCCAATTTCTGTCTCCTTGTTGTTTAATGTCTCTTACAGGTTATTTTGTGTATTTTGTGGACATTTTTTGTCTTTGTTGTGTCTCCTTGTGGTTGTTTTTTATCTCCTTGTGGTCATTTATTGTCTGTTTGTGGTTGTTTTGTGTCTCTTTGGGGTCATTTGGTGTCTCCTTGTAGTTATTCTGTGTCTCTTTTAGGTCATTTTTTTTCTCTTTGTGGTCTTTTTTGCCTCCTTGTGATTTGTTTTGTGTCACTTTGTGGTCATTTTGTGTCTCCTTGGGGTAATTTTGTGTCTCTTGGTGGTCATTGATGTCTCCTTGTGGTTGTTTTGTGTTTCTGTGAGGTCATTTT
>NC_065527.1:38392735-38394267 GCF_006386435.1 Epinephelus moara | reverse complement strand
CTTTTTGTGTCTCCTTGTGGTTGTTTTTTATCTTCTTGTGGTCAGTATGTGTCTCCTTGTGGGAGTTTTGTGTCTCTTTTAGGTCATTCTGTATCTCCTTGTGGTCATTTTGTGTCTCCTTGTGGCCTTTTGTGTCTCCTTGTGGTTGTTTTGTATCTCTTTGTGGTTGTTTTGTGTCTCCTTGTGGTTGTTTTGTGTCTCTTTTGGGTCATTTTGTGTCTCGTTGTGGTTGTTTTGTGACTCTTTTAGGAAATTTTCTGGCTCCTTGTGATTTGTTTTGTGTCTCTTTGGGGTCATTTTGTCCTTGTGATTTGTTTTGTGTCTCTTTGGGGTCATTTTGTGTCTCCTTGTGGTTGTTTTGTGACGCTTTTAGGTCATTTTGTGTCTCCTTGTGGCTGTTTTGTGACTCTTTTAGGTCATTTTGTGTCTCCTTGTGATTTGTTTTGTGTCTCTTTGGGGTCATTTTGTGTCTCCTTCTGGTTGTTTTGTGACTCTTTTAGGTCATTTTATATTTCCTTGTGGTCATTTTTTGTCTCCTTTTGCTTGATTTCCGTGTCTCTTTAAAGTCATTTTGTATCTTTTTGTGATTTTTTTGTCACCTCATGGTTGTTTTGTGTCTCTTTGAGGTCATTTTGTGTCTCTTTGTGGTCTTTTTCTGTCTCTTTGTGGTTGTTTTGTGTTTCTTTGAGGTCATTTTATGTCTTTTATCATTTGTGTCAGTTTGTGGTCATTTTTTTTGTCCTTGAGGTCTTTTTGTGTCTCCTTGGGGTAATTATGTGTCTCTTTGTGATCGTTCATGTCTCCTTGTTGTTGTTTTGTGTGTTTTGATGTCAATTTATGTCTTTTTGGGATTTTGTGTCACCTCGTGGTTGTTTTGTGTGTCTTTGTGATCATTTTTGTCTCCTCGTGGTTGATTTTTTGTCTCTTTGAAGTAATTTTGTATCTTTTTGTGATTTTTTTGACACCTCATGGTTGTTTTGTGTCTCCTTGTGGTCTTTTTCTGTCTCTGTGTGGTTGTTTTGTGTTCCTTTGAGGTCATTTTGTGTCTCCTTAGGGTACTTTTCTGTCTCTGCGTCAGGTCATTTTGTGACTCCTTGGGTCAATTTTGTGTCTCTGTGTGAGGTCATTTTGTGTCTACCTGTGGTCATTTTGTATCTCCTTGTGGCCATTTTGTTTCTCCTTGTGGGAGTTTTGTGTTTCTTTGAGGTCATTTTGTGTCTCCTTGTGGTCATTTTGTGTC
The DNA here is from genome assembly GCF_006386435.1 of Epinephelus moara. Taxonomy (NCBI): domain Eukaryota; kingdom Metazoa; phylum Chordata; class Actinopteri; order Perciformes; family Serranidae; genus Epinephelus; species Epinephelus moara. Next base: position 38,393,027 of record NC_065527.1, on the reverse strand, counting down.
TTTTTGTGGCCTTTTTGTGTCTCCTTGTGGTTGTTTTTTATCTTCTTGTGGTCAGTATGTGTCTCCTTGTGGGAGTTTTGTGTCTCTTTTAGGTCATTCTGTATCTCCTTGTGGTCATTTTGTGTCTCCTTGTGGCCTTTTGTGTCTCCTTGTGGTTGTTTTGTATCTCCTTGTGGTTGTTTTGTGTCTCCTTGTGGTTGTTTTGTGACTCTTTTAGGAAATTTTCTGGCTCCTTGTGATTTGTTTTGTGTCTCTTTGGGGTCATTTTGTGTCTCCTTGTGGTTGTTTTGTG
>NC_065527.1:38390330-38391970 GCF_006386435.1 Epinephelus moara | reverse complement strand
TCTCCTTGTGGTCATTCTGTGTCTCCTTGTGGTTGTTTTGTGACTCTTTTAGGTCATTTTGTGTCTCCTTGTGATTTGTTTTGTGTCTTTTTGGGGTCATTTTGTGTCTCCTTGTGATTTGTTTTGTGTCTTTGTGGGGTTGTTTTGTGTCTCTGTGTGGTTGTTTTGTGACTCTTTTAGGTCATTTTGTATTTCCTTGTGGTCATTTTGTGTCTCCTTGTGGCCTTTTTGTGTCTCCTTGTGGTTGTTTTGTATCTCCTTGTGGCCATTTTGTGTCTCCTTGTGGTTGTTTTGTGACTCTTTTAGATCATTTTGTATCTCCTTGTTGTCATTTTGGATCTCCTACTAGGAGATTTGTATCTCTTTGGGGTTATTTTATGTCTCTTTGTCATCATTTGGGTCTTTTTGTGGTTTTGTGTCTCTTTGAAGTCATTTTGTTTCTCCTTGTGATTGTTTTGTTTCTTTGAGGCCATTTTGTCACTCTTTGTGGTTATTTTTGCCTCTCTTTGTGGTCATTTTGTTTCTCCTTGGGGTAATTTTGTGTCTCTGTGTGAGGTCATTTTGTGTCTTTTTGTGGTTTTGTGCCTCTTTGTAGTCATGTACACTTATGACTGTACACCGTCTCATAACAGCAACATCTTCATTAAACGATACCACAGTAGTGGGACTCATCCACAACAACGATGAGTCTGCGATGTCTGAGACGACATCCAAAAACTCACCACCTGGTGCTCCACCAATAACCTGGCCCTCAACTTCGCTAAAACCAAGGAGGTGCTGATTGACTTCCGCAGGAAAAGAACAGACCCAGCCCCTGTTTACATCAAAGGGGATGTTGTGGAGAGGGTGAGTGAAAATAAGTTCCTTGGAACTTTTATTTCCCAGGACCTCACCTGGTCCAAAAAAATTGTGCTGCGGCTTTTGGCTCTCCAGTATGGTGTACGTTTGTGTTATGTGTGCTCCTTTGTCTGTCTCAGCTTTGCTCTACAAAGCATATCTTCAGCCGACAAGAACTGATTCACATTGGATTACAATCAAGCGCTGTCGTGACAGAGGAGTTCCATCGGGCTCACAACATTACATGACCAGCCGGGGCTCCCTGGATTGTTGGCAGCTCAACCAAACGCGGCAGGCGGAGGAGGGACAGAAAGAAAAAGCGGGGATGTCGTTCAGGCCTGCTAGCACAGCTACAGAGACAGCCGCAAAACCCCCACTTCCCAGCCTGTTCCTCGTCAATGCTAGATCCATCGTGCACAAAGTGGATGAAATGGAACTCCTTATCCCCTCCAATAAGACTCTGCGGGACTGCTGTGTGATTATTGTAACTGAGACCTGGCTGCATCCATTAGGGTGACCATATTTTGATTTCCAAAAAAGATCACACTCGGCCAGCCACGACATATCCTACTTAAATGATACTCGCAGTTTACTCAAAGATGCCTTATAATTTTAATATATTTAAAATGTATATGTATGGATAGAAAATTCAGTTATATTACAAAATAATATCTCTCAAAGACAGAAATTCAGATAGGCCCCAATAGGGGACACATACACACACTAGAGTGTGGTGATCCGAGCCCGATGGTACCCGACGGGTCAGGCGGGTTTCGTCAAAAATGTAGCTATAAATTGTATTC
>NC_065527.1:38386967-38390226 GCF_006386435.1 Epinephelus moara | reverse complement strand
AGCTCCCGTCTCAAACACGGAGGTCTCCCTCTCTGCAGCTGAGCACCCACGGTGCACGCCCGGCCTGTTAAATAGCCTGTAACCACTGTGTGACACAAACTCAGTGCTTTGGTCATTAAATAATGTCGGGCTCGGTTCGGGTTCGGACAGAAATATGCTGCCCGTGCCGCACTCTAACACACACACAAACACATGGAAAACCGGACATTATCATCAGTTTATAAAACGCCCCCGGACGCCCTGGATGGGACGTGAAAAGTGGACATGTCCGGGCAAAAGAGGACGTTTGGTCAGCCTAGCATCCATAGATCCTGGACGCTAGCGTGCAGCCAGTTAGCCGCACGCTCCACCGTCAGGACCGGGACAGCAACTCTGGTAAGAAGAGAGGAGGTGGACTCTGCATGTATGCACACAATGACTGGTGTTCGCAGAGCCATGTCATTAACAACCACTGCTCGCCAGATATAGAAACTTTGACTGTCTTATCTAGACCCTTTTATTTACCGAGGGAATTTTCTGCTGCAGTTATCACCGCTGTTCACATCCCACCAGAGGCCAACGTGAGTATAGCTCTGAGCTATTTGTAAGACACCATCATCCTCCAGCAAAAGCCGTACCCTGAAGGGACACACATCATAGCTGGGGACTTTAACAAGGCTTGCTTGAAAACCGTGCTTCCGAAATTCACACAATATGTGAAGTGTCCCACCAGAGGCAGCAATATACTCGATTATGTATATTCAGACATTAAGCATGTCTACAGAGCCGTACCACTTCCCCATCTAGGGCTGTCAGACCATGTCTCTCTGCTCCTTGTACCAGCCTACACCCCCCGCAGGAAGAAAACAAAGCCTGTGACAAAGACAGTTAGAACCTGGCCCCAGGGAGCTGTCGAACAACTTCATGACTGTTTCCAACAGAGTGATTGGGATCTATTCCACCATTCTGACCTGGAGGTATATACACAGCAGGTTCTTTTTTACAGCAACTGCTGTGTGGACAGTGTCACAGGGCAGAAACGAGTCCGGACCTTTCCAAATCAGAAAGCATGACAAAGGAGGTCTTCACGCTCATACGAGCTTGTGATAGGGCCTTCAAGTCAGCCAGGAGACCAGGCCCTCTACTGCTCTGCAAGGTCAAATCTGAAAGGAGGCATCAGAGAGGCAAAACGGTCACACTCAAAGAAGATTGAGGAGGGTCTCAGTGATAACAACGCAAGACAGGCATGGCAGGGACTGAAACAAATCTCCAACTATGAGGGCAACACTGCCACCATCTCCGACAGCAGCGCCTCCTTGGCAGATGAGCTGAATTGCTTTTTCTCAAGGTTTGAGGCAACCTTCTCACCCTCACACACAAACATCCCTGCTACAGACTCTAGTGTTCTGATAGTTCAGGAACATGAGGTGAGGAGTGTTCAGAGCTGTCAACCCAAGGAAGGCCACAGGTCCAGACGGTGTACCTGGGAAGGTCCTGAAAGCCTGCAGCTACGAACTAGCACAGGTTTTCACAAATATCTTCAATCTTTCCCTTGCCAGAGCCACAGTCCCCTCCTGCCTTAAAACAGCTACAATCATTCCGGTACCCAAAAAACACAACATATATAATTTAAATGACTATAGACCCGTCGCCCTCACGCCCATTGTCACCAAATGACAGACAGACAGAACAGATCCACTGAGGATGCCACAAGCATTGCCCTTCACATAGCCCTGCAGCACCTGGAACAGAGACACACATGTCCGGATGCTCAGCATTTAATACCGACCACCTGCCCCTTCTCATAAAAAGCGACTGTGTGGAATTCGTCCAAAGCCATTAATTCCTCGGCATACACATCACAAACAGACTTTCCTGGACAGAGCACACAACTGCTACTATTAAAAAGGCATCTCAACGGCTTCACTTTCTCCTTGTCCTGAGGAAAAATCACCTCAGCAGAACAGTAATGGTGGCCTTTCGACCACGCAGTCATCGAGAGCACTTTGACCTACGGACTCACAGTCTGGTATGCAGGGTGCACAGCAGCAGAGAAAAAGGAGAAAACAGCACATAAGATCATCGGCTGCCCTCTTCCCTCCCTGGAAGGAGTTGCAGACGCTCGATACCTCTCCAGAGCCAAAAACATTTTAAAAGACTCCTCACATCCCGGTCATAAAATATTTGACCCATGCCCTCAGGCAGGCGTTACAGAGCCATAAAAACACACACAAACAGACTCCTGAACAGTTTCTTCCCCAGAGCCATCCAGTCCCATCCATCCATCCATCCATCCATCCATCTTCTAACTGCTTCATCCTCTTGGGGGTCGCGGGGGGGCTGGAGCATATCCCAGCTGACATCGGGCGAGAGGCAGGGTACACCCTGGACAGGTCGCTAGACTATCGCAGGGCTGACACATAGAGACAGACAACCATTCATGCTCACATTCACACCTACGGACAATTCAGAGTTATCAATTAACCTAATCCCCAATCTGCATGTCTTTGGACTGTGGGAGGAAGCCGGAGTGCCTGGAGAGAGCCCACGCTGACACAGGGAGAGCATGCAGGCTCCACACGGAGGGGCTCCCACACCCGGGATCGAGCCGGGAGCCCTCTTGCTGTGAGGCGACAGTGCTAACCACCACACCACCGTGCTGCCACCATCCAGTCATTAAACAAATCACAATCACACTGACAACCATGGGACAATATGCAATAGGGACTGTACAATATTAATAGGGACTGTGCAATAATGTTTTTATCCTACTGGTTTTATTATATTGCTTTAATCATGCACTTGACACTTAATGTTTCTTTTTTTTTTTTCTTCATGCATTATGTGTATGTGTGTATGTTGCTATGCCACTGTGATGAGCCCCCTGTAATTTAGTTGTAGTACTTATACAATGACAATAAAGGCATACTCTATTCTATTCTATTCTATTCTATTCTATTCAACACCACTGCCCTGGTTAAAAAGGCACGCCTGTACTTCCTAAGGACCCTGAGGAAAGTCAATCTGCCCCAGAAACTGCTCCTGTCCTTTTACACTTGTTCTGTGCAGAGTATCATCACACATGACATCTTGGTGTGGTACAACAGCTGCTCCGTGGCTGACAAAAAAGCCCTGAACATATGGGGTGCCGTTTTTAAAGTGTCTCACGCTGAAAATAACATCAACATTTTGCCACATTTAGCTTCAAACAATGTTTAAAAAAGTATTGTGAATTTTTTAACGTCACCTTTTACCACATTTACAGCAATATTTGTTAACT
>NC_065527.1:38386743-38386884 GCF_006386435.1 Epinephelus moara | reverse complement strand
GTCACCTTTTACCACATTTACAGCAATATTTGTTAACTTAGAAATATATTAAATAGTTAAATCTAAATATTAAATGTGGCACCTAAATGTTAAATCTAAATATTAAATCTAAATCTAAATGCTAAATCTAAATATAAATAT
>NC_065527.1:38380562-38385290 GCF_006386435.1 Epinephelus moara | reverse complement strand
TTAACATTTAGGTGCCACATTTAATATTTAGATTTAACTATTTAATATATTTCTAAGTTAACAAATATTGCTGTAAATGTGGTAAAAGGTGACGTTAAAAAATTCACAATACTTTTTTAAACATTGTTTGAAGCTAAATGTGGCAAAATGTTGATGTTATTTTCAACGTGAGACACTTTACAAACGGCACCCCATATGAACAGAGTCAGGAAGTCAGCCCAGAAAATAACACACACGCAGATACCATCACTTTCTGAAATATATCACACCAGATGCCAACAATGAGCACAGAACATTATTCAGGATATTTCCCACCCAGGTCACATTCATTTCACACTGCTGCCTTCTGGGAGGCGCAACAGATCTATTCAGGCCCATACCACCAGATTGTCCCTTAGCTTTTATCCCAGTGCTATCAGACAGCTGAACTTGCACACACTGACTGACCTACTGCTGCTCTCCCACTGATCGCATTTTAGAGGACTGTGCAATATAGTTACTTATGTTTATCGACCGATCGCTGCTTGACTGTGCAATATATATAATATATATATTTATTTATTACATTTATGTCTATTTATTATTGTGTGTTGTTGCTGTCTTGTTTTAAGTATGTTTTTCTTTCATCATTCTTGTCTCTTTTAATGACCACATGGGGCCTGCAATTTTTAATCTCATTGTACCATGTATAATGACAATAAAGGCATTCATTCATTCATTCATTCATTTTGTGTCTCTTTGTGGTCATTTTGTATCTTTTTGTGGTTTTGTGTCTCTTTGTGGTCACATTGTTTCTCCTTGAGAAGGTTTTGTATCTACTTGGGGTAATTTTGTAATTTCTGTAAATATCTGATGTTTGAAAAGTTTGTAGACGATGGTGACACTTTATAAGATGACATCATCCGTGTTTTATGATAATAGAACCATGGATTTGAAATGGAAACTAAGTTATCAGCTCAATAACTTTTCATACACACATGTACAGTGTTGTTGTTTTTTGTTGTTTTCATGGACACTGCTTTAGTTGAAGCATCACAGGTGTGACAGAACTGCTGCAAATAAAGATAACGACTTCTCATCAGGCTGCAGTGACACTGCATTTCCTGTGGCTGTGAGTGTGTGCTCCTTCACAGAAGTGTTTTCCGGAACATACCACTCCATTTTTTGTACATGGATAGCCGAGGGAAAGACAGTGCCAGCGCACTGTCCTTCTAACTGCAATAAACTTAGTAAAGCAAACAACACAAACATGTAATAGATGTCATGTGTACAGAAAAGATCAACAAACTAAAATTACAATAATCCATATGACAAAATTATGAATGGAGAGAGATGCACAGCAACAAAAACTACTGTAACAATCAGTGCTGGGAACGTTACTTTAAAAAAGTAATTAGTTATAGTTATTAAAAAGTAACTGAGTTAGTAACTGACTAACTGCACTATAAAAGTAACTAATTACTTGGAAAGTAACAATAGCATTACTTTTACTCAAATATGTCAAATTGCTTGGACACCCCCCCTTAATGGAATTGTATGTAATGAAATTCAGCTGTATGTAATGAAAGTCAACACTGAATATGTTAAATGAATGAAATTGACACTTAACAGAATAAATCATTATTATAAACCATTGTTCACTTATCTACATTAGTTAAAGAACCTCCATTAATCGCGCAATTTAAATGTGAAAAGTCTCATTGACCGACCGTCACCTGTGTGTATGCGGAGAAGGAGAGGGGCGGAGGGAGCGGAGCTGTGGAAACATCCTGCAGTCTGACATACTATCATGCATTTGAATAACTTATTAGACGGATATATATATAGAGAAAGGCCACGCTCAGAGAGCAAGCCCAAATAGGCAACTCCACTTCAGAAACATGCCCAAAAACAGCAACCTGCGACTACCAATATTTGTAAGCAACTTTACAAAAAAACAAGCCCAAAGTCGTGGACCTGACAACCCTGCTGTGTGCTTGTGAATGCCCACCCTACTCTGCCTCTGATTGGTTCATGATGAAATTTTACTCTCCCTGAGACAATCATCATCACTTATGCTTCCCCCTCACCTGCCCTCACCAAAGAAAAAAGCTTTAGAGCTCTGCTGAGAAGGAGCTTGCTTGGGTGAAAGCCACTTGAACACAAGTAAAGCTGAGTAACGGCGCATTTTATTGTGAGTAATGGTAACGGCGTTATAACGGGGGAGACGGTAACTTTTTTGATTAGGACTCGTTACTGAAAAAAGTAGAGTCGTTAGTAACTCTGTTTATTTATAACGCCGTTATTCCCATCACTGGTAACAATAATATATAAATATGAATAATAATAGTTGTTTATGATAGTGTAAAGTATATGTATGCTAGTATATGACAGTATATGTATGTGGCAATAACAATTAGGTATAATGTTACTGAAGAAAGAAACCTCAGGACAGACAAAACAATCCTGGACGTGTCGAGCAAAATTTAAAAGTTTAAAATAATTCTGATCGTAAGAAAAGAAAGAGTTACGCAGGAACTGAGTTTAAGAGCGTAACGGGTTCAAGCATAAGGAGTATAACTAGAAGGAGGGACGGCAACAGAAAGAAAAAGAGAAAGTAAAAAGTAAAGTAAAAAGAAAAGAAAGAAAAGCAAAAGAAAGCGAGATGCGCCGAGCTCAATAGTTTTATCCCACCAGCTTGAGGCAGAGTGTTCAAGGTAAGGCAGCTCTCTTAGTTTAGACATTATTTTATTTCGGAGTGTGACGGAAAATTCTGGTATTTAAACATATTTAACCTATTATGTGTTGTATAAGGTTACTTGTTTTGATGAAACTGAACTTCTAATCTAATGATGTGTGTTGCTCATTGAACCCCTACTGTGACAGCAGTGAGAGACACCAAGGTCACGAGCCAGGGAGGCTCAGACACCAAGATTATGAGCCAGGGAGGACAACAAGTGTCCTTGTTAGTCTCAAGAGATGTTGTGTTTTAGGAATGTCAAGGCGCCACATATTTTGACTGTTGATGTGCATGTGTTATGGGAACTATAAAGATAGCAGGGCGAGAAGACTTGCTAGGCATTCATTGACTGACTGTTCATGCGGTTGTATGTTTGAGTGTCTCCATTCATGAATGCTTATTAAAACTCAAGAAAGACAGCCGATGTGTGAAGACTTTTTCTTTAAACTGTTCATTAAATAGTAGTTTTGCCACCACATGTTGCAGATAAAACGCTGCAGTGTTTATATTTATGTATCTATCTATTGTACTTTTGTAGTTTTTGTTTTTTACATTTGCTAATAATAAAGTTCTTTTGACAAAAGACTTATTTGTCATTTTTTTTACAATTGGGTTTTTTGGTATAATGAAACCTTAGTGTTCAGAATTGAGTTTACACAGTTGTATCTCATTACATGTCATAAAAACATACACTTCTTCAGTTCTATGCCGTAAGGGTCCATAGTCATACCATGTTGTAGATGTTTTGTGGGGTGTACGGATTCAAACAGTCAGGCTCCAGGCCTGGATGTTGTATCAAACATGTAGGATGAACTGGAACCTGGTCTATTACCCCAAAACCTAATGGGTAAATTAGACACAAGGCATACTGTTTTATAAGTAATCAAATAAAGACTCAGGAGACAACATCACTGCATAGAACAAATATTGATCCAGGAAGCGACATGTGTTTTACTATGAAACTTTGACTTCATTTAAATGATGTGGAGAAACTGTGATACACTAGTACATTGTACATATTGTAGATTACAAACACAAGGTGAAGATGATTATAAAATGCAGCTACATTTTAGTAGAATGGTTTCAGTAAACATGACAGCTAAGACATCTGAATGTACCAGTTATTTCTATTCATTTGTTTTTGTATAATACAGAAATCTGTCATCTCAATCTGCTGTGGTAAAATTGATGAATTCACGGATTAAAACTTTTGTGGTTTTAATGGGGAATGTGTTAGAAGCAGAGTTTACAATAACTTTGGTTTTATTACCCAATACAAGCTATATTAGTCTGGTCATAGGTAAGCCTACTCAGATTTTTTTTTTTAAAAAGGAGTTATTCTTTACACCACGTCATATAACAGCTGAGTGCTGCTGTTGGTGTTTCCACGTTATGTAGTAACTGACTATATTGTTGGAAACCTTTTGTACTCTGCAGCAGACGTTTACAACTTCATTCGGTCTGAGGACTGACATACAGTTGTTACCATAATGTCAGATAAGTTACAGTTATCATGTTACAGCTGAAATATAAGACAGCTACAAAATAAAAACTTACCACTGTGAAATGACCTGCTCCAGTGTTTGTCGCGAAGCTGCTTCGGCTCATGTTTCTTCACTCAAATTGATAATGGCGGATGGCCGCTGTGTTTAGCTCAGCCACAGCTTGTTGTTTTGCAGCAGCCTAAAGCACATAAATCTATCCCACTAGACCCCAATATTTCATATTTATATCAATATGACCCTGAAAATAAGCATAATAGGTCTTTTTCACAAAGAAATGTCCTCTCTTCAATCCTAAAAAGCTTCTCTTTTTATCGCAAACATCGTACTCGTACTCGTACTCGTACTCGTACTCGTACTCGTCGTCCTCCACTTATCTGGGTCCGGGTCGCGGGGGCAGTAGCCTCAGCAAAGAAGCCCAGACAGTCCTCTCCCTAGCCACTTTCGTCAGCTCTTCCGAGGGAACCCCGAGGCGTTCCCAGGCCAGCCGGGCGATGTAATCCCTCC
>NC_065527.1:38375185-38379929 GCF_006386435.1 Epinephelus moara | reverse complement strand
CCGGGTAGGCTGAGAAGTGTGATCCCCCTGTAGTTGGAACACACCCTCTGGTCCCCTTTCTTGAAGATGGGGACCACCACCCCGGTCTGCCACTCCAGAGGCACTGCCCCCGATGTCCACGCAGTGTTGCAGAGGCGTGTCAGCCAGGACAGCCCTACAACATCCAGAGCCTTGAGATATCCAGGGCGAATCTCGACCACCCCCGGGGCTCCACCACCGCGTTGTTGCTTCACTACCTCGGTGACTTCTGCCCCAGAAATTGGACGACCCGCCCCCGAGACCCCCAGCTCTGTTTCCTCACTGGAATACGTGTTGGTGGGATTGAGGAGCTCCTCAAAGTATTCCTTCCACTGCCTGACAATGTCCCCAGTTGACGTCAGCAGCTCCCCGCCCCCACTGTAAACAATGTGAGCAAGTTGCCGCCTTTCCCCCCTGAGGCGCCAGATGGTTTGCCAGAACCTCTTTGGAGCTGATCGATAGTCTTTCTCCATGGCCTCACCGAACTCCTCCCACGCCCGAGTTTTTGCCTCCGCGACTGCTGCTGCTGCGCTCCGCTTGGCCCGCCGGTACCTGTCAGCTGCTTCTGGAGACCCACAGACCAACCATGCCCTGTAGGCCTCCTTCTTCAGCCTGACGGCTCCCCTCACCTCTGATGTCCACCAGCGGGTTTGGGGGTTACCGCCGCGACTGGCCCCTGCGGCCTTGCAGCCACAGCTCGCAACGACCACCTCGACAATGGCAGAGCGGAACAAGGCCCATTCAGACTCAATGTCCCCCTCTGCCCTCGGGGCGCAGTCGAAGCTCTCCCGGAGGAGTGAGCTGAACATCATCTTGACAGGTTCTTCCGCCAGGCGTTCCCAGCAGACCCTCACTGCTTGTTTGGGCCTGCCAGGTCTGCGCGGCATCTTCCCCTGCCACCTGATCCAACTCACCACCAGGTGGTGATCAGTTGACAGCTCTGCTCCTCTCTTCACCCAAGTGTCCAGAACATATGGCCGCAGGTCAAATGATACGACTGCAAAGTCAATCATTGACCTGTGACCTAGGCTGTCCTGGTGCCACGTGCACCGATGGACATCCTTATGCTCGAACATGGTGTTAGTTATGGCCAAACTGCGACCCGCACAGAAGTCCAATAACTGAACACCATTCGGGTTCAGATTGGGCAGGCCGTTCCTCCTAATCACGCCCCTCCAGGTCCTGCTGTCATTGCCCACGTGAGCATTGAAGTCCCCCAGCAGAACAATGGATTCCCCGGTCGGGGCACTGTCCAGCACCCGTCCCAGGGACTCCAAAAAGGGCGGGTACTCTGAACTGCTGTTCAGCGCATAAGCGCAGACAACAGTCAGGACCCGTTCCCTGACCCGAAGGCGCAGGGACGCAACCCTTTCTTCTACTGGGGTGAACCCCAACGTACAGGCAGAGAGTCTGGGGGCTATCAGAAAGCCCACCCCGGCCCTCCGCCTCTCACCCAGAGCAACTCCAGCAAAGGAGAGAGTCCAACCCCTCTCAAGGACTTGGGTTCCAGAGCCGGAACTATGTGTCGAGGTGAGGCCGACTATATCTAGCCGGTAGCGCTCAACCTCTTCCACAAGCTCCGGCTCCTTCCCCACCAGAGAGGTGACATTCCATGTCCCAAGAGCCAACTTCCGTAGCCAAGGATCGGACAGCCAAGGCCCCCGCCTTGGTCTGCTGCCCGATCCACACTGCACTGAACCCTTCTGGATCCCTCTGCGGGTGGAGGGCCTGCAGGGGGACGAGCCCATGTAGCCGGTTCGGGCTGGGCCCGGCCGGACCCCATGGGCGAAGGCCCGGCCACCAGGCACTCGCCCACGGGCCCCAGCCCCAGGGCGGGGCCCCGGTAACCCTCCGGGCCGGGTATGCCAGCTCTTGTTATTTTCCATCATGAAGGGTCTTTTGAACCGTTTTTCATCTGACCCTTCGCCCAGAACCAATCTGCCATGGGAAACCCTACCAGGAGCGAAATGTCCCCGACAACACAGCTCCTAGGGTCATTAGGGCACTCAAACTCCTCCACCACGATAAGGAGACAAACATGTCCTCACTTTAACCCTAAAATATTTTCCCTTTACTCCTAAAAATGTTCTTTCTTTAACTCCAAACTGTCCTCACTTTATCCCAAAATTGTCCTAACTTTGACCCAAAAATGTCCTCACTTTAACCCAAAATTGTCTTCCCTTTAACCTAAAAATGTCCTCACTTTAACCAAATAAAATTGCCCTCTCTTCAATCCTAAAAAGCTTCTCTTTTTAACCCAAAAATGATTTCCCTTTACCCCTACAAATGTTCTTTCTTTAACCCCAAACTGCCATCACTTTAAAACAAAATTGTCCTCTCTTTAACTCCAAGATGTCGTCACTTCGACTCCAAAATGTTCTCATTTTAACCTAAAAACATCATCCCCTCAATCCAAGATTGTCCTCACTTTAACCTCAAAATGTCCTCACTTTAACCCCAAAACTGTCCTTACTTTAACCCAAAAAATGTCTTCACTTAAACAAAAAAGTCCTCTCTTCAATCCTAAAAAGCTTCTTTTAAACCCAAAAATGCCCTCACTTTAACCCCAAAATGTTTCCCCTTTACTCCTAAAATTGTTCTTTCTTTAACCCAAAACTGTTCTCTCTTTAACCCCAAAATGTCCTTGTTTTAACCCAAAAATGTCCTCACTTTAACCTAAAACTGACCTCCCTTTGACCCAAAAAATGTTTTCCCTTCACTCCTAAAAATGTTCTTTCTTTAACTCCTAACCATCTTCACTTCAAGCCAAAAAAGGCCTCACTTTCCAAAAATGTGGCAGCATGAAACAGAAAAGTTGCATTAATTAAACTCTTCATTAAAATGTTCTGAGATTAAAAAGATGATGTCTTACAATCTAATAGGAAATATTATGCACGTTGAGAAGAACAGGGAAAGGGAAGAAGAAGAAAGAATCTGAGGCACATTAATGTCCATTATTTGGTCATAAATATAGGCTTATGATATTTAGAGCTTGCAAAGTAAAAAACTGGGTCACAGACCAGAAGAGTTGAACACCTCCTGCTTGAATATATTCACAGTGTTTAAATCTTTCTAGCAACACAAAGTAGGCAACATTAGCATGTTTCCCTGCAACACACGGTCACAGAGAGCCTGAAGGCAACTCATCTGAAAACACTAATGAACCAGCAGTGTTAGCATTGATATTAGCATGCTATTTGCATGTTTACGAGCTCCATCTGAAGTAGTCTGGAACCAACTCACTGAAAATTTTTCCTCCTTATATATTCAGCACTGTAAATTTTGCCTGACAACAGTTAATTCTGTACAAACAACGAGTGTGGAGTACTGTAACATCCCCCGCCTGGATCCAAAATCCTGTTTAGCATACAGTGCTGTTTGTCTTTGATCCTCTGGTGCCCTGGCCTGCTTTAGATCCTGGTGAAACCCCTCATTACAATATCAAAGTTAATCTGTTTTACCCCCGAACATATCTTCTGAGGGCTGAGCACAGAGTTTTACCTCCTCTGCAGCGACACCTCCCAGAGGAGAACGCTGCGAGCCGCTCTGCAGGGAGGAAACCAAACTACAGAACAACATGAGAGGGAAAAAGAAGAGGAAGACACTGACAGAATCAGGCCCTCAAGTTTTACAGGAGGGATCTGTGGGAGGAGGTTTAATGAATCATGATCATCTAAGTGTTTACTACTCACTGAGGAGGACTGCGTCCTCTGTGGGGTCAAAGGTCAGAAACAGTGCATTCAATGGTGCATGGTGAAAACACGTTACATTTCAGACTGTTATATGGACTCAAACATGGATCTATAAGATACTGAGCTTGTGAAATATTCAGAGAAATCTCAAAGCCTGTAGTTGTGCATCATTATTTGTGAATATTTGAAAAACTCTGCAGGAGAATGTTCAATAAAATGATCAGCAGTGAGGTTACACAACAAATTCACACATACACTCTAAAAATAAATAAACTATATTTAAAGAGCACTTTTCATACATGGTATGCAGCTCCATGTGCATTAATAATACAAAACAAAAGCAAAAAGGACAACAAAATTAGACAATAAAACAGACACTTGATAATGAAGAAAATATAAAAGTGAAGGTAAAAGGTGCAGAGACCTGTAAGAATAGTAAAAATTCAAGAATATAAAATAATAACAAGAAGATGTACATTAATTAACAGTCAGACTAAAATAGGTTTTCAGCTGTCATTTACAAATGTTCCCCAAGTCTCCATCTCTTACAGCTTTTGGAAGGGTATCCCATAATTTTGGAGCACAGTTACTAAAAGCTGTGCTGCCTATTTTCTTGTGCATATAATTGTTTATAAAACCCGATCTCATTCCCAAGCAGTCAAAATCCAATGCTTGGGTTGTGACTTGTGGCGTCAGACACTGACAAAAAAAGCTGTCCTTTAACGTTGATATGATAACAGCCAGTGTTGGGCAAGCTACTTGGAAAGTGTAGTGAGCTAAGCTACTAGTTACTCTAATATTAAATGAAGCTTCACCACATCAAAGCTATCACCCTCAGAAATGTAGCAAGCTAAGCTACAGCAAAATGAAAGTAACTAGTGCAACTACATCCAAGCTTTTTACTAAATTGAACCAACTTCGTGCCAAGTCAGTGTTATCTTACTGATCAATAAAACTGTCAGTCAAACAGATAGGCAGGTAAAAAAGTTAAGTTCAATTGTTTATTGCACAGTGAGCTGCACTAACTCCCAACA
>NC_065527.1:38369642-38374665 GCF_006386435.1 Epinephelus moara | reverse complement strand
AAATGTGTTTGCTGCTAGCGAAATTATACATAATAAATGAAGACAGTGACATATTTTTAATAAAAAACAATGAGATGAACGTTCATTTCAAGCTTTTGTAGTACAATGAATTTCAGAATTGTGCGAGTGCGGCCGGAGAACGGGCGGCAGTGTTTGATGCAGGAAACTCGATATGGACTTGAAAATCAATTTCGGAGTGGGGGTCGTTCGGAACGGCGAGGTTTTGGAATGGAGGGCTGTCCCCCGTCAGGTTCATGCGGAAGAGACTCTGTGTGGTAGCGGTGACAGTTTTATTTCAGTCCGTAACAGAAATCCCCGCCTCGTTTGAGCTTCAGAAATTATTTTGGAAATGTAGCTTGTGTGGACGCTACCGAGCTAAGTGATCAATAAAAGAGCTTAACTACTGAGAAGTTACTTGATTCAGAAAACAGCGACGCTACCACCAAGCTACTGAGAAATGTAGTTAAACTACAAACATCCGCTACTGTAGTGACGCTACTGCCCAACACTGATAACAGCACCTGCCAATATCAGGGGAAAACACAGTGGGACAATGACGAAAGTCAAAGCGGCGAAAGTCCAACCGGGGTGAATGGGTCCAACAAACACCAACTTTCACCCGGGAGCAGTGCAGAAGTTACATTGTATGAACTCAAAATAAGGTCAGTAAGTACTGGAGCTCATGAAATGATGTCACACTTTGTAAACCTGTAAAACTATATAAGTTTTGTTAACACTGAGATTAAGCAGCCTGTTCTCATTCCAAAGTCATCAAATGCCACCATTTGGTCAGTGATTTAGTGACCTAGCGCATCATATTTAGATGTTAAAGTCTGAACGAGTGGTGATATGTGATGAGTTGGGAGTGACAATATCTTGGGGAAAAAAGTGCTGTTTCTGAAACCCCCCAAAAAAAATGTTGGTGGTGTACATTTCTGCAAATCACGGATATGTCACATTTGTACATTATTATGTAGCGGATATATTGAGACATTACATTTCTTTATGTTTTAACAACACTGTGGTTAACAGGTGGTTATATTTAGGCACAACAAATACCTTTTTTGCGGTCATCTTCTGACTTAAACTACCTGGTTTTCAGGGCCCAATCCCTCTTGAAACACAACAATGCCTCACTAAAAAAATGGTCACCGGTCTTGAACAGTGGTCTGCAGCTTAGCAGACATCTTTCCTAGGTGTCACACCGTCTACCATCCCCTCCACCTCCTGATTACAAAGTCAGCTCATATACTACATCACTGTAGAAATGCTGATATGATGGGTATGAAATGTACAAATGTAACGTATTTGTGGTGTGCAAAAATGTACAACGCAAACATCTTCTTCTGGAGACTGGGCTGTTCTCTGAAAATTTTATACAGATTTGAAGCACTTAAAGTTCCTAAACCGTGTATGACAGTGAAGTTATACACAAACTGGAGCCACAAATACAAGCTTTGGCTCTAAACAAATTGTATTTGTAACTAAAGTACCAAAACTGGTTCAGATCTTACATCTCAGAAATTTTCATGACTATTGGGGATTATGTATCAGCATTAGAAAAATATTATTTGCCCCTTGGTGTTGCTCAGGGAAGTTGTCTTGGTCCACTCTTTTTTATCTCTGCACATGTATGGGTAACATTATCAGGGAACTGAACTTAATTTTCATAATTATGCTGATGATACGCAGCTATTTAGTTTACTACATAAATTTGGATAATCAATAACTTTTTGAAGCAAAACGAAAATAAAACCGAGATACTCTTAGTTGGCCCCCAACTAAAAGAGATCTGAATGCATTGTCTGTTTTCAAAATACACTTCTGTTTTCACAGGAAATTTACTATTTACGTACAGTGTCTTTCAAAAATAAACACACTATGTCAACACTGTGAATTGATGTTTTTTCTTTCTTTGACAACAAAAGCATATGGTTGGGTTTAGGAAAAACTTACAGGTGAAGAGAGAAGAGGAGCGCACACCAGGGTTGGAGAGGTGCTGACCGTTGACGAAAAAATACAAATTTGAAAAAAGATGTCAGGCACACACTCTAAGACTCGATGCAAAAACATTTTCTTTTATTCAAGTACCAACGTTTCGACTAGACCGTCTTCATCAGGGTTTTACAAGACACTGAGCTACCAAACATTTTATAGGACACACAGGTGAGCTCTATGATGAGAGGGAGTGTCTTCAATTACAGGCACATACCATGGGAGGAGCTGACAGTCAACACAAATTGCCACACAGGTGCGACAGGAAAAAAGCACAATAAGATCAAGGCTCAATTTCCATTCAAGTATAATCTTAAAAACTAAAAAAGACAGAATATAGACAATTCAAAAGTACAATTCAAAAACACTTACATTCTTTACAGTTATCAAAAAGTAGTAGACAATAAAAAGTATCATTATTTTAAATACAGTCAAATCAGGAAGAGACAAATGCATTTAGACACCACTTAAAGTGGAAAAGGACAGAATACCCCTGTTTTTTTGAATACAGCCAAACTGAACGAGAGCGCATTGTCACAGCTGAGTCCCTCTTTGACCAGACCACAAATGACCCTGATATTCCTATGGACCTGCTTATTTTGTCCAAACGCAGGCTGAAAATGCATCTACATGCTGTCACTTTAAGTGTATATATCCGCCAAAGTGTGATTCCCAGAGGCCTGAGGTGGCAAAAAGAGCCTTCATTTGGCCAACACACAGAGGATTTTTGCAATCGCTGGTGTGCCATACTGAACAAGTGTTCACTGGACTTTATGACTCTGCTAGTGGAACAACTGAAGAAAGATATCAATGAGTTGGACCAAATTATAATTGACAAACGTACAGCTCTAGAAGGGTTAATTAATGATGTGAACATCTTCAACAACGTCATACCATCCAATCAAGAGGCCCTTAACAAACTACAAGCTGAACTGAAGGAAAGGAAGATTAGGAAGTTCAACCAGGACAAGAAAGACAAAGAGGATGCCAGAGTTTACTTTTGGAGATCCACGGACCAAGTACCCTCTCCATAACCCCACCAATCCAGGAAGGCACCCAGGCACGTCCCTCCATCAGGTCATCGTTCTACCAGTGCATCGTCCCTTTCCAGCACTGATTTTTTCCCCACCGACACCCACACCCAACCCCCTCCCAGAACCGTAGGAAAAAGAGATGGCCCATCCGGCGTGGGAGAAAGAAGAGGCTGGCGTCCACTTCCCCTTAAGTAACCTCCCAGGTAACAGAAACACAGGTAAAAAGAAAATAATGGGGCGTCGGTGGCTTAGTGGATAGAGCAGGCGCCCCATGTACAAGGCTGTTGCCGCAGCGGCCCGGATTCGACTCCAGCCTGTGGCCCTTTGCTGCATGTCACTCCCTCTCTCTCTCCCCCTTTCACACTTGTCTGTCCTATCAATTAAAGGCTAAAATGCCCAAAAACATATCTTAAAAAAAAAAAAAAAGAAAATAATATCCTATAATAATGATGATTATAAATGAAATTATTCGGTCCACATACCCTTGTGATTAAATACGTTTAACCCATAACATTGAAAAACATAGTGATAAACAAGGAGATAGCAGATAGGCCTAATATAACAGATACAACAATAAAACCTTTATTCCATATCTCCGTCACCTGTCATGAAGGTGGACCTATAGGGGACCCTTACAAGCTGTCATCTAGTAACTGTCGGCCCTGTCCATGGTGCTGAATTCACAGAGTTTTCAGTAAACTGCAACACAACCCCTGTGTGTGTGTGTGTGTGAATATAATTGATTTAACCATGGAAATAGCCTCTGAAAGGCGAAATAACAACAACACAAAAAAGAATAATCCAATTCAAAATCAAATTTATTTCACAGCCTTTAGCACTAGGACCACCAATGGGTCAAATTTACCCGCAGCTAGCACTAGGACCACCAATGGGTCAAATTTACCCGCAGCTGTGTTTTGATTGTATGTAACTTTGTTTCGATCAAATATTCAAGTCTCTCAGTGTTTGACTTTTCCTAAAAGTTTGTTCTGTATAGCAACATTACTGCCGACAGGTAAAATTTACCCTGCATAGAAAACAGTCTTGATCAAGCTATTACACATTTGTTTAGGAGAAGAAGACAAGCTGCTTACCTGCTGAACAGCATGAATGAGGGAGAGTCTGATGGAGGGGAGGTGTCTGGACTCAGTGACGTATACTGGGTGGATTCTGCCGATGGGTCATCATCGGACAGTGAACGAGAGCCTCCCCGAAAAGCTTTATATATTTTTCGTTGAGCAAAAATCTACTTTGAATTATGGAATTGATTATAATTGTTTCTTGTCAATAAATATTTTGTTTGGACTTTTAAACTTCTGTATGGCTGCATAATTGTTTCTCTCTCTCTCTCTCTCCGCTTATAGTCCAATCATTATATGAAAAAAAGGGTGTCAGCCTCCCACAAATTGCAACAGAAACTCTTTTGACTGTTTTAGACTCATAATTATGTTAGTTATAACATATCAAAAGTCCTACGAAATCCCAGTGGTGGAAAGTATTGAAAAATGATAAGACAGGTGATGCCACAATCTCTCATGTTCGCCTATGTTAAAAATTTGATTTATGCATTTTTTCTTGTCTGATTTCCACATAAAAGGTTCAGTACTGTCCACAATCAACCAGAAACTGTATTGGATGCAGCACAGTGTACATACATAGTGTATATTACTTTTTTATTATTATTACTTGTTTTTATAATTATTATTACTCAATATTATAGGCATTTGTGACGGGATAAAGGGGGTGAACCTTACACAAATTGCAACAGAAAATCTGACATCAAAGAAAAATCACTCAATATCAAAATTAATTATTTAGTAATGCATATAAATGTGATTATTGATTTTTATTAACAAATTTAAAACAAATTAATTCGAATGTCAATTTTCAAATTCAAATGTCAAATTGAACAGTTTACAGCTCTCTCAGCTGTGGACCCTCCATGCCTCTCTGGAGGCTGAAGTCTGAGGTCCATGTGCCAAGAGCCGCCCTCA
>NC_065527.1:38367176-38368884 GCF_006386435.1 Epinephelus moara | reverse complement strand
TTCCCCTTTTCCTTCCTCCCTCCTTCTTTCCTGCCTCTCTCCTTCCTTCTTTCCCCTTTTCCTTTCTCCCTCCCTCCTCCCTCCTCCCTCCCTTCCTTCCTTCCTTCCTTCCCCCTCCTTCATTCCTTCCTCTTTTCTCTCTTAATCCTTTCCTTTCTTCCCTGCCTCCTTCCTTCCTTCTTTCCCCTTTACCTTTCTTCCTCCCTTCTTTCCTCTGTCTTTCTTTCTTTCCTTTCTCCCTCCCTCCTTCCCATTTTCCTCCCTCCCTCCTTCCTTCCTCCCTCCTTTCTTTACTCCCTTTCTTCCTTACTCAGACAAAATGTGCGTAGGCCTATGCATGGCTCAGAGTTTGCTTACAGTTGCGCACAATCTCCCATCAAGTCTGTTTTGTGCGTACGCAAGCTTTATAAATGAGACCCCAGAGCTGGCTCAAGAGCCGGAAACTCTGGACATCTAGGCACACTCTCAGGGCAGCACCTGGCTACAGGGCCTGCATGCGTTTTCCAAAGATAGCCAGTGTAATAGAGCATGCACGTAAAAAATGTTTTTGAGAGACACCTTGGCACTGGAGTGAACATTTCAAATAGGATTTTTCAGAAGCACAGTATATGACCTGTAAATGGGCCTTGATGTCCGAAATAGTGAACCCCTCCTTTAATTCTTACATTCAACAAAGTTGTTGGTTCTGTTGTCTGCGGTACACATTCCACAGCGTTGGTGGAAACTGACAGCCATCCCTCATATAGTTGCGATGAAGGTACCGGATGAACAGGTCCAGGTTTTGGAAGCACCAGATGAGTCGGAGAGTGGACCTTTTGCAGCCAGTTGCTGGAAGTTCTGGCGCACCAGCGCCAAAGGCAGGTACCTGTAATATATTTTAGGATTAAGAGGAGCATTCAAATTGAACAACTCTTAACCCAGGAATAGGATATAGCAGTAACATGAAAATAGCCCATGGAGATATTAGTCAGTCCCAGGGGGACTGCCTACAAGAGACTTTTTCAATCAATCAGTCAATCAATTTTATTTTTAAAGCCCAATATCACAAATCACAATTTGCCTCAGAGGGCTTTACAGCATAAGACATCCCTCTGTCCTTAGGACCCTCGCAGCGGATAAGGAAAAACTCCTCAAAAACAGATACACAGATACGGGAAGTGCGGGGGACATGTCCCACGCGTACCCTGCGTCTGCTATGCCCATGTCTAGCATCTGGTACTAAAAGGTGGAGCTGTGAACACTGCAGTCTGTTGATTGGTCAGTAGCGGACGGTCACTCTGCTCAGGGCTGAGCTGTAGCTGGTTATGAGGCAAAAGCCACTGTTCATATTGTGGAGAGTTTAATTAGTAAACTGTAATTAAACAGTGAAAGGATATTTTGCTGCTTCTTGCATTAGCCAGAGTTGGAGTAAAAATAACTTCATTCACGTGCCAATTGCCGGGATTTTTAAAGGGCCACTGTGTAAAATGAGCCATACCTGTTTGAGCCGGAGCATACAGATGAGGAACTTGGATGCTGAGCGGGCGAGACGAGAGGCTGAATCCTCTGCTCCCATTTTGCTGCACAGAATGGGATTCGGTGCCACTGCTACCGTCGCTAGGGAGATATATCACCAGGAGGAAAAGCGCCGCAGAGAGTGCATCACAAGGAGTGAAGTTGCGTCTTCTTTTCCTCGCAGATGACGGTTCGGGTTCATTCTCTCCTGTTG